>NC_136268.1:150861598-151011598 GCF_964187855.1 Myxine glutinosa
TTGTGTTGGTGCAGGAAACCACTTTTGCACTTGTATTAGTGTGGAAAAAACACTTTTTGCACTTGTGATGGTGTTGAAAAACCACTTTTCGCACTTGTGTTAGTGTTGAAAACCACTTTTCGCACATGTGTTGGTGCAGGAAACCACTTTTGCACTTGTATTAGTGTGGAAAAAACACTTTTCGCACTTGTGTTAGTGTTGAAAAACCACTTTTCGCACTTGTGTTGGTGCAGGAAACCACTTTTCCACTTGTATTATTGTGGCAAAACCACTTTTCGCACTTGTGTTATTGTTGAAAAACCACTTTTCGCACTTGTGTTAGTGTTGAAAAACCACTTTTTGCACTTGTATTGGTGCAGAAAAACCACTTTTGCACTTGTATTAGTGTGCAAAAACACTATTTGCACTTGTGATAGTGTTGAAAAACCACTTTTCGCACTTGTGTTAGTGTTGAAAAACCACTTTTCGCACTTGTGTTGGTGCAGGGAACCACTTTTGCACTTGTATTAGTGTGGAAAAACACTTTTCGCACTTGTGATAGTGTTGAAAAACCCACTTTTCGCACTTGTGTTAGTGTTGAAAAACCACTTTTCACACTTGTGTTGGTGCAGAAAACCACTTTTGCACTTGTATTAGTGTGGAAAAACCACTTTTCGAACTTGTGTTAGTGTTGAAAAACCACTTTTTGCACATGTGTTAGTGTTGAAAAACCACTTTTCGCACTTGTGTTAGTGTTGAAAAACCACTTTTCGCACTTGTGTTGGTGCAGGAACCCACTTTTGCACTTGTATTAGTGTGGAAAAAACACTTTTCGCACTTGTGTTAGTGTTGAAAAACCACTTTTCGTACTTGTGTTAGTGTTGAAAAACCACTTTTCGCACTTGTGTTGGTGCAGGAAACCACTTTTGCACTTGTATTAGTGTGGAAAAAACACTTTTTGCACTTGTGATAGTGTTGAAAAACCACTTTTCGCACTTGTGTTAGTGTTGAAAACCACTTTTCGCACTTGTGTTAGTGTTGAAAAACCACTTTTCGCACTTGTGTTGGTGCAGGAAACCACTTTTGCACTTGTATTAGTGTGGAAAAAACACTTTTCGCACTTGTGTTAGTGTTGAAAAAACCACTTTTCGCACTTGTGTTAGTGTTGAAAAACCACTTTTCGCACTTGAGTTGGTGCAGGAAACCACTTTTGCACTTATATTAGTGTGGAAAAACCACTTTTCGCACTTGTGTTAGTGTTGAAAAACCACTTTTCGCACTTGTGTTTGTGTTGAAAAACCACTTTTCGCACTTGTGTTGGTGCAGGAAACCACTTTTGCACTTGTATTAGTGTGGAAAAAACACTTTTTGCACTTGTGATAGTGTTGAAAAACCACTTTTCACACTTGTGTTAGTGTTGAAAAACACTTTTCGCACTTGTGTTGGTGCAGGAAACCACTTTTGCACTTGTATTAGTGTTGAAAAACCACTTTTCGCACCTGTGTTAGTGTTGAAAAACCACTTTTCGCACTTGTGTTATTGTTGAAAAACCACTTTTCGCACTTGTGTTGGTGCAGGAAACCACTTTTGCACTTGTATTAGTGTGGAAAAAACACTTTTTGCACTTGTGATAGTGTTGAAAAACCACTTTTCGCACTTGTGTTAGTGTTAAAAAAACACTTTTCGCACATGTGTTGGTGCAGGAAACCACTTTTGCACTTGTATTAGTGTGGAAAAACCACTTTTCGCACTTGTGTTAGTGTTGAAAAACCACTTTTCGCACTTGTGTTAGTGTTGAAAAACCACTTTTCGCACTTGTGTTAGTGTTGAAAAACCACTTTTCGCACTTGTGTTGGTGCAGTAAACCACTTTTGCACTTGTATTAGTGTGGAAAAAACACTTTTTGCACTTGTGATAGTGTTGAAAAACCACTTTTCGCACTTGTGTTAGTGTTGAAAAACCACTTTTCGCACTTGTGTTGGTGCAGGAAACCACTTTTGCACTTGTATTAGTGTGGAAAAAACACTTTTCGCACTTGTGTTAGTGTTGAAAAACCACTTTTCGCACTTGTGTTGGTGCAGGAAACCACTTTTGCACTTGTATTAGTGTGGAAAAACCACTTTTCGCACTTGTGTTAGTGTTGAAAAACCACTTTTCGCACTTGTGTTAGTGTTGAAAAACCACTTTTCGCACTTGTGTTGGTGCAGGAAACCACTTTTGCACTTGTATTAGTGTGCAAAAACAATATTTGCACTTGTGATAGTGTTGAAAAACCACTTTTCGCACTTGTGTTAGTGTTGAAAAACCACTTTTCGCACTTGTGTTGGTGCAGGAAACCACTTTTGCACTTGTATTAGTGTGGAAAACCACTTTTCGCACTTGTGTTAGTGTTGAAAAACCACTTTTCGCACTTGTGTTATTGTTGAAAAACCACTTTTCGCACTTGTGTTGGTGCAGGAAACCACTTTTGCACTTGTATAAGTGTGGAAAAAACACTTTTTGCACTTGTGATAGTGTTGAAAAACCACTTTTCGCACTTGTGTTAGTGTTGAAAAACCACTTTTCGCCTTGTGTTGGTGCAGGAAACCACTTTTGCACTTGTATTAGTGTGGAAAAAACACTTTTTGCACTTGTGATAGTGTTGAAAAACCACTTTTCGCACTTGTCTTAGTGTTGAAAAACCACTTTTCGCACTTGTGTTGGTGCAGGAAACCACATTTGCACTTGTATTAGTGTGGAAAAAACACTTTTTGCACTTGTGATAGTGTTGAAAAACCACTTTTCGCACTTGTGTTAGTGTTGAAAAACCACTTTTAGCACTTGTGTTGGTGCAGGAAACCACTTTTGCACTTGTATTAGTGTGGAAAAAACACTTTTTGCACTTGTGATAGTGTTGAAAAACCACTTTTCGCACTTGTGTTAGTGTTGAAAAACCACTTTTCACACTTGTGTTGGTGCAGGAAACCACTTTTGCACTTGTATTAGTGTGGAAAAACCACTTTTCGAACTTGTGTTAGTGTTGAAAAACCACTTTTCGCACATGTGTTAGTGTTGAAAAACCACTTTTCGCACTTGTGTTAGTGTTGAAAAACCACTTTTCGCACTTGTGTTGTTGCAGGAACCCACTTTTGCACTTGTATTAGTGTGGAAAAAACACTTTTCGCACTTGTGTTAGTGTTGAAAAACCACTTTTCGTACTTGTGTTAGTGTTGAAAAACCACTTTTCGCACTTGTGTTGGTGCAGGAAACCACTTTTGCACTTGTATTAGTGTGGAAAAAACACTTTTTGCACTTGTGATAGTGTTGAAAAACCACTTTTCGCACTTGTGTTAGTGTTGAAAAACCACTTTTCGCACTTGTGTTGGTGTTGAAAAACCACTTTTCGCACTTGTGTTGGTGCAGGAAACCACTTTTGCACTTGTATTAGTGTGGAAAAAACACTTTTCGCACTTGTGTTAGTGTTGAAAAACCACTTTTCGCACTTGTGTTAGTGTTGAAAAACCACTTTTCGCACTTGTGTTGGTGCAGGAAACCACTTTTGCACTTGTATTAGTGTGGAAAAACCACTTTTTGCACTTCGGATAGTGTTGAAATACCACTTTTCGCACTTCTGTTAGTGTTGAAAAACCACTTTTCGCACTTGTGTTAGTGTTGAAAAACCACTTTTCGCACTTGTGTTGGTGCAGGCAACCACTTTTGCACGTGTATTAGTGTGGAAAAAACACTTTTTGCACTTGTGATAGTGTTGAAAACCCACTTTTCACACTTGTGTTAGTGTTGAAAAACCACTTTTCGCACTTGTGTTGGTGCAGGAAACCACTTTTGCACTTGTGTTAGTGTGGAAAAACCACTTTTCGCACTTGTGTTAGTGTTGAAAAACCACTTTTCGCACTTGTGTTAGTGTTGAAAAACCACTTTTCGCACTTGTGTTGGTGCAGGAAACCACTTTTGCACTTGTATTAATGTGGAAAAACAACTTTTCGCACTTGTGTTAGTGTTGAAAAACCACTTTTCGCAATTGTGTTAGTGTTGAAAAACCACTTTTAGCACTTGTGTTGGTGCAGGAAACCACTTTTGCACTTGTATTAGTGTGGAAAAACCACTTTTCGCACTTGTGTTAGTGTTGAAAAACCACTTTTCGCACTTGTGTTGGTGCAGGAAACCACTTTCCGCACTTCAGCTATTGTTGCAGAACCACTTTCCGCACATGTGCTGGCGTTGAAAACCGCTTTCACACTTGTGTTAGTGTTGAAAAACCACTTTCCGCACTTCAGCTATTGTTGCAGAACCACTTTCCGCACATGTGCCGGCGTTGAAAACCACTTTCCGCACTTGTGTTAGTGTTGCAGAACCACTTTCCGTACTTGTGCTGGCATTGAAAACCACTTCTTGCACTTGTGTTCGTATTGCAAAACCACTTTCCACACTTATGCTGGCGTTGAAAACCACTTTCCGCACATGAGCTAGTGTTGCAGAACCACTTTCCGCACTTGTGCTAGCGATGAAAACCACTTTCCGCACTTGTGTTAGTGTTGCAGAACCACTTTTTGCACATGTGTTAGTGTTGCAAAACCACTTTCCACACTTGTGCTGGCATTGAAAACCACTTTTTGCACTTGTGATAGTGTTGAAAAACCACTTTTCGCACTTGTGTTAGTGTTGAAAAACCACTTTTAGCACTTGTGTTGGTGCAGGAAACCACTTTTGCACTTGTATTAGTGTGGAAAAAACACTTTTTGCACTTGTGATAGTGTTGAAAAACCACTTTTCGCACTTGTGTTAGTGTTGAAAAACCACTTTTCACACTTGTGTTGGTGCAGGAAACCACTTTTGCACTTGTATTAGTGTGGAAAAACCACTTTTCGAACTTGTGTTAGTGTTGAAAAACCACTTTTTGCACATGTGTTAGTGTTGAAAAACCACTTTTCACACTTGTGTTAGTGTTGAAAAACCACTTTTCGCACTTGTGTTGGTGCAGGAAACCACTTTTGCACTTGTATTAGTGTGGAAAAACTACTTTTCGCACCTGTGTTAGTGTTGAAAAACCACTTTTCGCACTTGTGTTAGTGTTGAAAACCACTTTTCGCACTTGTGTTAGTGTTGAAAAACCACTTTCGCACTTGTGTTGGTGCAGGAAACCACTTTTGCACTTGTATTAGTGTGGAAAAAACACTTTTTGCACTTGTGATGGTGTTGAAAAACCACTTTTCGCACTTGTGTTAGTGTTGAAAAACCACTTTTCGCACATGTGTTGGTGCAGGAAACCACTTTTGCACTTGTATTAGTGTGGAAAAAACACTTTTCGCACTTGTGTTAGTGTTGAAAAACCACTTTTCGCACTTGTGTTGGTGCAGGAAACCACTTTTCCACTTGTATTATTGTGGCAAAACCACTTTTCGCACTTGTGTTATTGTTGAAAAACCACTTTTCGCACTTGTGTTAGTGTTGAAAAACCACTTTTTGCACTTGTATTGGTGCAGAAAACCACTTTTGCACTTGTATTAGTGTGCAAAAACACTATTTGCACTTGTGATAGTGTTGAAAAACCACTTTTCGCACTTGTGTTAGTGTTGAAAAACCACTTTTCGCACTTGTGTTGGTGCAGGGAACCACTTTTGCACTTGTATTAGTGTGGAAAAACCACTTTTCGCACTTGTGATAGTGTTGAAAAACCACTTTTCGCACTTGTGTTAGTGTTGAAAAACCACTTTTCACACTTGTGTTGGTGCAGAAAACCACTTTTGCACTTGTATTAGTGTGGAAAAACCACTTTTCGAACTTGTGTTAGTGTTGAAAAACCACTTTTTGCACATGTGTTAGTGTTGAAAAACCACTTTTCGCACTTGTGTTAGTGTTGAAAAACCACTTTTCGCACTTGTGTTGGTGCAGGAACCCACTTTTGCACTTGTATTAGTGTGGAAAAAACACTTTTCGCACTTGTGTTAGTGTTGAAAAACCACTTTTCGTACTTGTGTTAGTGTTGAAAAACCACTTTTCGCACTTGTGTTGGTGCAGGAAACCACTTTTGCACTTGTATTAGTGTGGAAAAAACACTTTTTGCACTTGTGATAGTGTTGAAAAACCACTTTTCGCACTTGTGTTAGTGTTGAAAAACCACTTTTCGCACTTGTGTTAGTGTTGAAAAACCACTTTTCGCACTTGTGTTGGTGCAGGAAACCACTTTTGCACTTGTATTAGTGTGGAAAAAACACTTTTCGCACTTGTGTTAGTGTTGAAAAACCACTTTTCGCACTTGTGTTAGTGTTGAAAAACCACTTTTCGCACTTGAGTTGGTGCAGGAAACCACTTTTGCACTTATATTAGTGTGGAAAAACCACTTTTCGCACTTGTGTTAGTGTTGAAAAACCACTTTTCGCACTTGTGTTTGTGTTGAAAAACCACTTTTCGCACTTGTGTTGGTGCAGGAAACCACTTTTGCACTTGTATTAGTGTGGAAAAAACACTTTTTGCACTTGTGATAGTGTTGAAAAACCACTTTTCACACTTGTGTTAGTGTTGAAAAACCACTTTTCGCACTTGTGTTGGTGCAGGAAACCACTTTTGCACTTGTATTAGTGTTGAAAAACCACTTTTCGCACCTGTGTTAGTGTTGAAAAACCACTTTTCGCACTTGTGTTATTGTTGAAAAACCACTTTTCGCACTTGTGTTGGTGCAGGAAACCACTTTTGCACTTGTATTAGTGTGGAAAAAACACTTTTTGCACTTGTGATAGTGTTGAAAAACCACTTTTCGCACTTGTGTTAGTGTTAAAAAAACACTTTTCGCACATGTGTTGGTGCAGGAAACCACTTTTGCACTTGTATTAGTGTGGAAAAACCACTTTTCGCACTTGTGTTAGTGTTGAAAAACCACTTTTCGCACTTGTGTTAGTGTTGAAAAACCACTTTTCGCACTTGTGTTAGTGTTGAAAAACCACTTTTCGCACTTGTGTTGGTGCAGTAAACCACTTTTGCACTTGTATTAGTGTGGAAAAAACACTTTTTGCACTTGTGATAGTGTTGAAAAACCACTTTTCGCACTTGTGTTAGTGTTGAAAAACCACTTTTCGCACTTGTGTTGGTGCAGGAAACCACTTTTGCACTTGTATTAGTGTGGAAAAAACACTTTTCGCACTTGTGTTAGTGTTGAAAAACCACTTTTCGCACTTGTGTTGGTGCAGGAAACCACTTTTGCACTTGTATTAGTGTGGAAAAACCACTTTTCGCACTTGTGTTAGTGTTGAAAAACCACTTTTCGCACTTGTGTTAGTGTTGAAAAACCACTTTTCGCACTTGTGTTGGTGCAGGAAACCACTTTTGCACTTGTATTAGTGTGCAAAAACAATATTTGCACTTGTGATAGTGTTGAAAAACCACTTTTCGCACTTGTGTTAGTGTTGAAAAACCACTTTTCGCACTTGTGTTGGTGCAGGAAACCACTTTTGCACTTGTATTAGTGTGGAAAACCACTTTTCGCACTTGTGTTAGTGTTGAAAAACCACTTTTCGCACTTGTGTTATTGTTGAAAAACCACTTTTCGCACTTGTGTTGGTGCAGGAAACCACTTTTGCACTTGTATAAGTGTGGAAAAAACACTTTTTGCACTTGTGATAGTGTTGAAAAACCACTTTTCGCACTTGTGTTAGTGTTGAAAAACCACTTTTCGCCTTGTGTTGGTGCAGGAAACCACTTTTGCACTTGTATTAGTGTGGAAAAAACACTTTTTGCACTTGTGATAGTGTTGAAAAACCACTTTTCGCACTTGTCTTAGTGTTGAAAAACCACTTTTCGCACTTGTGTTGGTGCAGGAAACCACATTTGCACTTGTATTAGTGTGGAAAAAACACTTTTTGCACTTGTGATAGTGTTGAAAAACCACTTTTCGCACTTGTGTTAGTGTTGAAAAACCACTTTTAGCACTTGTGTTGGTGCAGGAAACCACTTTTGCACTTGTATTAGTGTGGAAAAAACACTTTTTGCACTTGTGATAGTGTTGAAAAACCACTTTTCGCACTTGTGTTAGTGTTGAAAAACCACTTTTCACACTTGTGTTGGTGCAGGAAACCACTTTTGCACTTGTATTAGTGTGGAAAAACCACTTTTCGAACTTGTGTTAGTGTTGAAAAACCACTTTTCGCACATGTGTTAGTGTTGAAAAACCACTTTTCGCACTTGTGTTAGTGTTGAAAAACCACTTTTCGCACTTGTGTTGTTGCAGGAACCCACTTTTGCACTTGTATTAGTGTGGAAAAAACACTTTTCGCACTTGTGTTAGTGTTGAAAAACCACTTTTCGTACTTGTGTTAGTGTTGAAAAACCACTTTTCGCACTTGTGTTGGTGCAGGAAACCACTTTTGCACTTGTATTAGTGTGGAAAAAACACTTTTTGCACTTGTGATAGTGTTGAAAAACCACTTTTCGCACTTGTGTTAGTGTTGAAAAACCACTTTTCGCACTTGTGTTGGTGTTGAAAAACCACTTTTCGCACTTGTGTTGGTGCAGGAAACCACTTTTGCACTTGTATTAGTGTGGAAAAAACACTTTTCGCACTTGTGTTAGTGTTGAAAAACCACTTTTCGCACTTGTGTTAGTGTTGAAAAACCACTTTTCGCACTTGTGTTGGTGCAGGAAACCACTTTTGCACTTGTATTAGTGTGGAAAAACCACTTTTTGCACTTCGGATAGTGTTGAAATACCACTTTTCGCACTTCTGTTAGTGTTGAAAAACCACTTTTCGCACTTGTGTTAGTGTTGAAAAACCACTTTTCGCACTTGTGTTGGTGCAGGCAACCACTTTTGCACGTGTATTAGTGTGGAAAAAACACTTTTTGCACTTGTGATAGTGTTGAAAACCCACTTTTCACACTTGTGTTAGTGTTGAAAAACCACTTTTCGCACTTGTGTTGGTGCAGGAAACCACTTTTGCACTTGTGTTAGTGTGGAAAAACCACTTTTCGCACTTGTGTTAGTGTTGAAAAACCACTTTTCGCACTTGTGTTAGTGTTGAAAAACCACTTTTCGCACTTGTGTTGGTGCAGGAAACCACTTTTGCACTTGTATTAATGTGGAAAAACAACTTTTCGCACTTGTGTTAGTGTTGAAAAACCACTTTTCGCAATTGTGTTAGTGTTGAAAAACCACTTTTAGCACTTGTGTTGGTGCAGGAAACCACTTTTGCACTTGTATTAGTGTGGAAAAACCACTTTTCGCACTTGTGTTAGTGTTGAAAAACCACTTTTCGCACTTGTGTTGGTGCAGGAAACCACTTTCCGCACTTCAGCTATTGTTGCAGAACCACTTTCCGCACATGTGCTGGCGTTGAAAACCGCTTTCACACTTGTGTTAGTGTTGAAAAACCACTTTCCGCACTTCAGCTATTGTTGCAGAACCACTTTCCGCACATGTGCCGGCGTTGAAAACCACTTTCCGCACTTGTGTTAGTGTTGCAGAACCACTTTCCGTACTTGTGCTGGCATTGAAAACCACTTCTTGCACTTGTGTTCGTATTGCAAAACCACTTTCCACACTTATGCTGGCGTTGAAAACCACTTTCCGCACATGAGCTAGTGTTGCAGAACCACTTTCCGCACTTGTGCTAGCGATGAAAACCACTTTCCGCACTTGTGTTAGTGTTGCAGAACCACTTTTTGCACATGTGTTAGTGTTGCAAAACCACTTTCCACACTTGTGCTGGCATTGAAAACCACTTTTTGCACTTGTGTTTGTGTTGCAAAACCACTTTCCACACTTGTGCTGGCATTGAAAACCACTTTCTGCACTTGAGCTAGTGTTGCAGAACTACTTTCCGCACTTGTGCTGGCATTGAATAGCACTTTTTGCACTTGTGTTGGTGTTGCAAAACCACTTTCCACACTTATGCTGGTGTGGAAAGCCACTTTCCGCCCTTGAGCTTGTGTTGCAGAACCACTTTCCGCACTTGTGCTGGTGTTGAAAACCACTTTCCGCACTTGTGTTAGTGTTGCCAAACCACTTTCCACACTTGGGCTGGCATTGAAACCCACTTTCACATATGTGCTCGTATTGCAAAACCACTTTCCGCACTTGTGCTGGCATTGAAAACCACTTTTCGCACTTGTGTTATTGTTGAAAAACCACTTTTCGCACTTGTGTTGGTGCAGGAAACCACTTTTGCACTTGTATTAGTGTGGAAAAAACACTTTTTGCACTTGTGATAGTGTTGAAAAACCACTTTTCGCACTTGTGTTAGTGTTAAAAAAACACTTTTCGCACATGTGTTGGTGCAGGAAACCACTTTTGCACTTGTATTAGTGTGGAAAAACCACTTTTCGCACTTGTGTTAGTGTTGAAAAACCACTTTTCGCACTTGTGTTAGTGTTGAAAAACCACTTTTCGCACTTGTGTTAGTGTTGAAAAACCACTTTTCGCACTTGTGTTGGTGCAGGAAACCACTTTTGCACTTGTATTAGTGTGGAAAAAACACTTTTCGCACTTGTGTTAGTGTTGAAAAACCACTTTTCGCACTTGTGTTGGTGCAGGAAACCACTTTTGCACTTGTATTAGTGTGGAAAAACCACTTTTCGCACTTGTGTTAGTGTTGAAAAACCACTTTTCGCACTTGTGTTAGTGTTGAAAAACCACTTTTCGCACTTGTGTTGGTGCAGGAAACCACTTTTGCACTTGTATTAGTGTGCAAAAACACTATTTGCACTTGTGATAGTGTTGAAAAACCACTTTTCGCACTTGTGTTAGTGTTGAAAAACCACTTTTCGCACTTGTGTTGGTGCAGGAAACCACTTTTGCACTTGTATTAGTGTGGAAAACCACTTTTCGCACTTGTGTTAGTGTTGAAAAACCACTTTTCGCACTTGTGTTATTGTTGAAAAACCACTTTTCGCACTTGTGTTGGTGCAGGAAACCACTTTTGCACTTGTATAAGTGTGGAAAAAACACTTTTTGCACTTGTGATAGTGTTGAAAAACCACTTTTCGCACTTGTGTTAGTGTTGAAAAACCACTTTTCGCCTTGTGTTGGTGCAGGAAACCACTTTTGCACTTGTATTAGTGTGGAAAAAACACTTTTTGCACTTGTGATAGTGTTGAAAAACCACTTTTCGCACTTGTCTTAGTGTTGAAAAACCACTTTTCGCACTTGTGTTGGTGCAGGAAACCACATTTGCACTTGTATTAGTGTGGAAAAAACACTTTTTGCACTTGTGATAGTGTTGAAAAACCACTTTTCGCACTTGTGTTAGTGTTGAAAAACCACTTTTAGCACTTGTGTTGGTGCAGGAAACCACTTTTGCACTTGTATTAGTGTGGAAAAAACACTTTTTGCACTTGTGATAGTGTTGAAAAACCACTTTTCGCACTTGTGTTAGTGTTAAAAAAACACTTTTCGCACATGTGTTGGTGCAGGAAACCACTTTTGCACTTGTATTAGTGTGGAAAAACCACTTTTCGCACTTGTGTTAGTGTTGAAAAACCACTTTTCGCACTTGTGTTAGTGTTGAAAAACCACTTTTCGCACTTGTGTTAGTGTTGAAAAACCACTTTTCGCACTTGTGTTGGTGCAGGAAACCACTTTTGCACTTGTATTAGTGTGGAAAAAACACTTTTCGCACTTGTGTTAGTGTTGAAAAACCACTTTTCGCACTTGTGTTGGTGCAGGAAACCACTTTTGCACTTGTATTAGTGTGGAAAAACCACTTTTCGCACTTGTGTTAGTGTTGAAAAACCACTTTTCGCACTTGTGTTAGTGTTGAAAAACCACTTTTCGCACTTGTGTTGGTGCAGGAAACCACTTTTGCACTTGTATTAGTGTGCAAAAACACTATTTGCACTTGTGATAGTGTTGAAAAACCACTTTTCGCACTTGTGTTAGTGTTGAAAAACCACTTTTCGCACTTGTGTTGGTGCAGGAAACCACTTTTGCACTTGTATTAGTGTGGAAAACCACTTTTCGCACTTGTGTTAGTGTTGAAAAACCACTTTTCGCACTTGTGTTATTGTTGAAAAACCACTTTTCGCACTTGTGTTGGTGCAGGAAACCACTTTTGCACTTGTATAAGTGTGGAAAAAACACTTTTTGCACTTGTGATAGTGTTGAAAAACCACTTTTCGCACTTGTGTTAGTGTTGAAAAACCACTTTTCGCCTTGTGTTGGTGCAGGAAACCACTTTTGCACTTGTATTAGTGTGGAAAAAACACTTTTTGCACTTGTGATAGTGTTGAAAAACCACTTTTCGCACTTGTCTTAGTGTTGAAAAACCACTTTTCGTACTTGTGTTGGTGCAGGAAACCACATTTGCACTTGTATTAGTGTGGAAAAAACACTTTTTGCACTTGTGATAGTGTTGAAAAACCACTTTTCGCACTTGTGTCAGTGTTGAAAAACCACTTTTAGCACTTGTGTTGGTGCAGGAAACCACTTTTACACTTGTATTAGTGTGGAAAAAACACTTTTTGCACTTGTGATAGTGTTGAAAAACCACTTTTCGCACTTGTGTTAGTGTTGAAAAACCACTTTTCACACTTGTGTTGGTGCAGGAAACCACTTTTGCACTTGTATTAGTGTGGAAAAACCACTTTTCGAACTTGTGTTAGTGTTGAAAAACCACTTTTCGCACATGTGTTAGTGTTGAAAAACCACTTTTCACACTTGTGTTAGTGTTGAAAAACCACTTTTCGCACTTGTGTTGGTGCAGGAAACCACTTTTGCACTTGTATTAGTGTGGAAAAACTACTTTTCGCACCTGTGTTAGTGTTGAAAAACCACTTTTCGCACTTGTGTTAGTGTTGAAAACCACTTTTCGCACTTGTGTTAGTGTTGAAAAACCACTTTCGCACTTGTGTTGGTGCAGGAAACCACTTTTGCACTTGTATTAGTGTGGAAAAAACACTTTTTGCACTTGTGATGGTGTTGAAAAACCACTTTTCGCACTTGTGTTAGTGTTGAAAAACCACTTTTCGCACATGTGTTGGTGCAGGAAACCACTTTTGCACTTGTATTAGTGTGGAAAAAACACTTTTCGCACTTGTGTTAGTGTTGAAAAACCACTTTTCGCACTTGTGTTGGTGCAGGAAACCACTTTTGCACTTGTATTATTGTGGCAAAACCACTTTTCGCACTTGTGTTATTGTTGAAAAACCACTTTTCGCACTTGTGTTAGTGTTGAAAAACCACTTTTTGCACTTGTATTGGTGCAGAAAACCACTTTTGCACTTGTATTAGTGTGCAAAAACACTATTTGCACTTGTGATAGTGTTGAAAAACCACTTTTCGCACTTGTGTTAGTGTTGAAAAACCACTTTTCGCACTTGTGTTGGTGCAGGGAACCACTTTTGCACTTGTATTAGTGTGGAAAAACCACTTTTCGCACTTGTGATAGTGTTGAAAAACCACTTTTCGCACTTGTGTTAGTGTTGAAAAACCACTTTTCACACTTGTGTTGGTGCAGAAAACCACTTTTGCACTTGTATTAGTGTGGAAAAACCACTTTTCGAACTTGTGTTAGTGTTGAAAAACCACTTTTTGCACATGTGTTAGTGTTGAAAAACCACTTTTCGCACTTGTGTTAGTGTTGAAAAACCACTTTTCGCACTTGTGTTGGTGCAGGAACCCACTTTTGCACTTGTATTAGTGTGGAAAAAACACTTTTCGCACTTGTGTTAGTGTTGAAAAACCACTTTTCGTACTTGTGTTAGTGTTGAAAAACCACTTTTCGCACTTGTGTTGGTGCAGGAAACCACTTTTGCACTTGTATTAGTGTGGAAAAAACACTTTTTGCACTTGTGATAGTGTTGAAAAACCACTTTTCGCACTTGTGTTAGTGTTGAAAAACCACTTTTCGCACTTGTGTTAGTGTTGAAAAACCACTTTTCGCACTTGTGTTGGTGCAGGAAACCACTTTTGCACTTGTATTAGTGTGGAAAAAACACTTTTCGCACTTGTGTTAGTGTTGAAAAACCACTTTTCGCACTTGTGTTAGTGTTGAAAAACCACTTTTCGCACTTGAGTTGGTGCAGGAAACCACTTTTGCACTTATATTAGTGTGGAAAAACCACTTTTCGCACTTGTGTTAGTGTTGAAAAACCACTTTTCGCACTTGTGTTTGTGTTGAAAAACCACTTTTCGCACTTGTGTTGGTGCAGGAAACCACTTTTGCACTTGTATTAGTGTGGAAAAAACACTTTTTGCACTTGTGATAGTGTTGAAAAACCACTTTTCACACTTGTGTTAGTGTTGAAAAACCACTTTTCGCACTTGTGTTGGTGCAGGAAACCACTTTTGCACTTGTATTAGTGTTGAAAAACCACTTTTCGCACCTGTGTTAGTGTTGAAAAACCACTTTTCGCACTTGTGTTATTGTTGAAAAACCACTTTTCGCACTTGTGTTGGTGCAGGAAACCACTTTTGCACTTGTATTAGTGTGGAAAAAACACTTTTTGCACTTGTGATAGTGTTGAAAAACCACTTTTCGCACTTGTGTTAGTGTTAAAAAAACACTTTTCGCACATGTGTTGGTGCAGGAAACCACTTTTGCACTTGTATTAGTGTGGAAAAACCACTTTTCGCACTTGTGTTAGTGTTGAAAAACCACTTTTCGCACTTGTGTTAGTGTTGAAAAACCACTTTTCGCACTTGTGTTAGTGTTGAAAAACCACTTTTCGCACTTGTGTTGGTGCAGTAAACCACTTTTGCACTTGTATTAGTGTGGAAAAAACACTTTTTGCACTTGTGATAGTGTTGAAAAACCACTTTTCGCACTTGTGTTAGTGTTGAAAAACCACTTTTCGCACTTGTGTTGGTGCAGGAAACCACTTTTGCACTTGTATTAGTGTGGAAAAAACACTTTTCGCACTTGTGTTAGTGTTGAAAAACCACTTTTCGCACTTGTGTTGGTGCAGGAAACCACTTTTGCACTTGTATTAGTGTGGAAAAACCACTTTTCGCACTTGTGTTAGTGTTGAAAAACCACTTTTCGCACTTGTGTTAGTGTTGAAAAACCACTTTTCGCACTTGTGTTGGTGCAGGAAACCACTTTTGCACTTGTATTAGTGTGCAAAAACACTATTTGCACTTGTGATAGTGTTGAAAAACCACTTTTCGCACTTGTGTTAGTGTTGAAAAACCACTTTTCGCACTTGTGTTGGTGCAGGAAACCACTTTTGCACTTGTATTAGTGTGGAAAACCACTTTTCGCACTTGTGTTAGTGTTGAAAAACCACTTTTCGCACTTGTGTTATTGTTGAAAAACCACTTTTCGCACTTGTGTTGGTGCAGGAAACCACTTTTGCACTTGTATAAGTGTGGAAAAAACACTTTTTGCACTTGTGATAGTGTTGAAAAACCACTTTTCGCACTTGTGTTAGTGTTGAAAAACCACTTTTCGCCTTGTGTTGGTGCAGGAAACCACTTTTGCACTTGTATTAGTGTGGAAAAAACACTTTTTGCACTTGTGATAGTGTTGAAAAACCACTTTTCGCACTTGTCTTAGTGTTGAAAAACCACTTTTCGCACTTGTGTTGGTGCAGGAAACCACATTTGCACTTGTATTAGTGTGGAAAAAACACTTTTTGCACTTGTGATAGTGTTGAAAAACCACTTTTCGCACTTGTGTTAGTGTTGAAAAACCACTTTTAGCACTTGTGTTGGTGCAGGAAACCACTTTTGCACTTGTATTAGTGTGGAAAAAACACTTTTTGCACTTGTGATAGTGTTGAAAAACCACTTTTCGCACTTGTGTTAGTGTTGAAAAACCACTTTTCACACTTGTGTTGGTGCAGGAAACCACTTTTGCACTTGTATTAGTGTGGAAAAACCACTTTTCGAACTTGTGTTAGTGTTGAAAAACCACTTTTCGCACATGTGTTAGTGTTGAAAAACCACTTTTCGCACTTGTGTTAGTGTTGAAAAACCACTTTTCGCACTTGTGTTGTTGCAGGAACCCACTTTTGCACTTGTATTAGTGTGGAAAAAACACTTTTCGCACTTGTGTTAGTGTTGAAAAACCACTTTTCGTACTTGTGTTAGTGTTGAAAAACCACTTTTCGCACTTGTGTTGGTGCAGGAAACCACTTTTGCACTTGTATTAGTGTGGAAAAAACACTTTTTGCACTTGTGATAGTGTTGAAAAACCACTTTTCGCACTTGTGTTAGTGTTGAAAAACCACTTTTCGCACTTGTGTTGGTGTTGAAAAAACACTTTTCGCACTTGTGTTGGTGCAGGAAACCACTTTTGCACTTGTATTAGTGTGGAAAAAACACTTTTCGCACTTGTGTTAGTGTTGAAAAACCACTTTTCGCACTTGTGTTAGTGTTGAAAAACCACTTTTCGCACTTGTGTTGGTGCAGGAAACCACTTTTGCACTTGTATTAGTGTGGAAAAACCACTTTTTGCACTTCGGATAGTGTTGAAATACCACTTTTCGCACTTCTGTTAGTGTTGAAAAACCACTTTTCGCACTTGTGTTAGTGTTGAAAAACCACTTTTCGCACTTGTGTTGGTGCAGGCAACCACTTTTGCACGTGTATTAGTGTGGAAAAAACACTTTTTGCACTTGTGATAGTGTTGAAAACCCACTTTTCACACTTGTGTTAGTGTTGAAAAACCACTTTTCGCACTTGTGTTGGTGCAGGAAACCACTTTTGCACTTGTGTTAGTGTGGAAAAACCACTTTTCGCACTTGTGTTAGTGTTGAAAAACCACTTTTCGCACTTGTGTTAGTGTTGAAAAACCACTTTTCGCACTTGTGTTGGTGCAGGAAACCACTTTTGCACTTGTATTAATGTGGAAAAACAACTTTTCGCACTTGTGTTAGTGTTGAAAAACCACTTTTCGCAATTGTGTTAGTGTTGAAAAACCACTTTTAGCACTTGTGTTGGTGCAGGAAACCACTTTTGCACTTGTATTAGTGTGGAAAAACCACTTTTCGCACTTGTGTTAGTGTTGAAAAACCACTTTTCGCACTTGTGTTGGTGCAGGAAACCACTTTCCGCACTTCAGCTATTGTTGCAGAACCACTTTCCGCACATGTGCTGGCGTTGAAAACCGCTTTCACACTTGTGTTAGTGTTGAAAAACCACTTTCCGCACTTCAGCTATTGTTGCAGAACCACTTTCCGCACATGTGCCGGCGTTGAAAACCACTTTCCGCACTTGTGTTAGTGTTGCAGAACCACTTTCCGTACTTGTGCTGGCATTGAAAACCACTTCTTGCACTTGTGTTCGTATTGCAAAACCACTTTCCACACTTATGCTGGCGTTGAAAACCACTTTCCGCACATGAGCTAGTGTTGCAGAACCACTTCCCGCACTTGTGCTAGCGATGAAAACCACTTTCCGCACTTGTGTTAGTGTTGCAGAACCACTTTTTGCACATGTGTTAGTGTTGCAAAACCACTTTCCACACTTGTGCTGGCATTGAAAACCACTTTTTGCACTTGTGTTTGTGTTGCAAAACCACTTTCCACACTTGTGCTGGCATTGAAAACCACTTTCTGCACTTGAGCTAGTGTTGCAGAACTACTTTCCGCACTTGTGCTGGCATTGAATAGCACTTTTTGCACTTGTGTTGGTGTTGCAAAACCACTTTCCACACTTATGCTGGTGTGGAAAGCCACTTTCCGCCCTTGAGCTTGTGTTGCAGAACCACTTTCCGCACTTGTGCTGGCGTTGAAAACCACTTTCCGCACTTGTGTTAGTGTTGCCAAACCACTTTCCACACTTGGGCTGGCATTGAAACCCACTTTCACATATGTGCTCGTATTGCAAAACCACTTTCCGCACTTGTGCTGGCATTGAAAACCACTTTTCGCGCACCTGTTAGTGTTGAAAAACCACTTTTCGCACTTGTGTTGGTGCAGGAAACCACTTTTGCACTTGTATTAGTGTGGAAAAACCACTTTTCGCACTTGTGTTAGTGTTGAAAAACCACTTTTCGCACTTTTGTTAGTGTTGAAAAACCACTTTTCGCACTTGTGTTGGTGCAGGAAACCACTTTTGCACTTGTATTAGTGTGGAAAAAACACTTTTTGCACTTGTGATCGTGTTGAAAAACCACTTTTCGCACTTGTGTTAGTGTTGAAAAACCACTTTTCGCACTTGTGTTGGTGCAGGAAACCACTTTTGCACTTGTATTAGTGTGGAAAAACCGCTTTTCGCACTTGTGTTAGTGTTGAAAAACCACTTTTCGCACTTGTGTTAGTGTTGAAAAACCACTTTTCGCACTTGTGTTGGTGCAGGAAACCACTTTTGCACTTGTATTAGTGTGGAAAAAACACTTTTTGCACTTGTGATAGTGTTGAAAAACCACTTTTAACACTTGTGTTAGTGTTGAAAAACCACTTTTCGCACTTGTGTTGGTGCAGTAAACCACTTTTGCACTTGTATTAGTGTGGAAAAAACACTTTTTGCACTTGTGATAGTGTTGAAAAACCACATTTCGCACTTGTGTTAGTGTTGAAAAACCACTTTTCGCACTTGTGTTGGTGCAGGAAACCACTTTTGCACTTGTATTAGTGTGGAAAAAACACTTTTCGCACTTGTGTTAGTGTTGAAAAACCACTTTTCGCACTTGTGTTGGTGCAGGAAACCACTTTTGCACTTGTATTAGTGTGGAAAAACCACTTTTCGCACTTGTGTTAGTGTTGAAAAACCACTTTTCGCACTTGTGTTAGTGTTGAAAAACCACTTTTCGCACTTGTGTTGGTGCAGGAAACCACTTTTGCACTTGTATTAGTGTGCAAAAACACTATTTGCACTTGTGATAGTGTTGAAAAACCACTTTTCGCACTTGTGTTAGTGTTGAAAAACCACTTTTCGCACTTGTGTTGGTGCAGGAAACCACTTTTGCACTTGTATTAGTGTGGAAAACCACTTTTCGCACTTGTGTTAGTGTTGAAAAACCACTTTTCGCACTTGTGTTATTGTTGAAAAACCACTTTTCGCACTTGTGTTGGTGCAGGAAACCACTTTTGCACTTGTATAAGTGTGGAAAAAACACTTTTTGCACTTGTGATAGTGTTGAAAAACCACTTTTCGCACTTGTGTTAGTGTTGAAAAACCACTTTTCGCCTTGTGTTGGTGCAGGAAACCACTTTTGCACTTGTATTAGTGTGGAAAAAACACTTTTTGCACTTGTGATAGTGTTGAAAAACCACTTTTCGCACTTGTCTTAGTGTTGAAAAACCACTTTTCGCACTTGTGTTGGTGCAGGAAACCACATTTGCACTTGTATTAGTGTGGAAAAAACACTTTTTGCACTTGTGATAGTGTTGAAAAACCACTTTTCGCACTTGTGTTAGTGTTGAAAAACCACTTTTAGCACTTGTGTTGGTGCAGGAAACCACTTTTGCACTTGTATTAGTGTGGAAAAAACACTTTTTGCACTTGTGATAGTGTTGAAAAACCACTTTTCGCACTTGTGTTAGTGTTGAAAAACCACTTTTCACACTTGTGTTGGTGCAGGAAACCACTTTTGCACTTGTATTAGTGTGGAAAAACCACTTTTCGAACTTGTGTTAGTGTTGAAAAACCACTTTTCGCACATGTGTTAGTGTTGAAAAACCACTTTTCGCACTTGTGTTAGTGTTGAAAAACCACTTTTCGCACTTGTGTTGTTGCAGGAACCCACTTTTGCACTTGTATTAGTGTGGAAAAAACACTTTTCGCACTTGTGTTAGTGTTGAAAAACCACTTTTCGTACTTGTGTTAGTGTTGAAAAACCACTTTTCGCACTTGTGTTGGTGCAGGAAACCACTTTTGCACTTGTATTAGTGTGGAAAAAACACTTTTTGCACTTGTGATAGTGTTGAAAAACCACTTTTCGCACTTGTGTTAGTGTTGAAAAACCACTTTTCGCACTTGTGTTGGTGTTGAAAAACCACTTTTCGCACTTGTGTTGGTGCAGGAAACCACTTTTGCACTTGTATTAGTGTGGAAAAAACACTTTTCGCACTTGTGTTAGTGTTGAAAAACCACTTTTCGCACTTGTGTTAGTGTTGAAAAACCACTTTTCGCACTTGTGTTGGTGCAGGAAACCACTTTTGCACTTGTATTAGTGTGGAAAAACCACTTTTTGCACTTCGGATAGTGTTGAAATACCACTTTTCGCACTTCTGTTAGTGTTGAAAAACCACTTTTCGCACTTGTGTTAGTGTTGAAAAACCACTTTTCGCACTTGTGTTAGTGTTGAAAAACCACTTTTCGCACTTGTGTTGGTGCAGGCAACCACTTTTGCACGTGTATTAGTGTGGAAAAAACACTTTTTGCACTTGTGATAGTGTTGAAAACCCACTTTTCACACTTGTGTTAGTGTTGAAAAACCACTTTTCGCACTTGTGTTGGTGCAGGAAACCACTTTTGCACTTGTGTTAGTGTGGAAAAACCACTTTTCGCACTTGTGTTAGTGTTGAAAAACCACTTTTCGCACTTGTGTTAGTGTTGAAAAACCACTTTTCGCACTTGTGTTGGTGCAGGAAACCACTTTTGCACTTGTATTAATGTGGAAAAACAACTTTTCGCACTTGTGTTAGTGTTGAAAAACCACTTTTCGCAATTGTGTTAGTGTTGAAAAACCACTTTTAGCACTTGTGTTGGTGCAGGAAACCACTTTTGCACTTGTATTAGTGTGGAAAAACCACTTTTCGCACTTGTGTTAGTGTTGAAAAACCACTTTTCGCACTTGTGTTGGTGCAGGAAACCACTTTCCGCACTTCAGCTATTGTTGCAGAACCACTTTCCGCACATGTGCTGGCGTTGAAAACCGCTTTCACACTTGTGTTAGTGTTGAAACACCACTTTCCGCACTTCAGCTATTGTTGCAGAACCACTTTCCGCACATGTGCCGGCGTTGAAAACCACTTTCCGCACTTGTGTTAGTGTTGCAGAACCACTTTCCGTACTTGTGCTGGCATTGAAAACCACTTCTTGCACTTGTGTTCGTATTGCAAAACCACTTTCCACACTTATGCTGGCGTTGAAAACCACTTTCCGCACATGAGCTAGTGTTGCAGAACCACTTTCCGCACTTGTGCTAGCGATGAAAACCACTTTCCGCACTTGTGTTAGTGTTGCAGAACCACTTTTTGCACATGTGTTAGTGTTGCAAAACCACTTTCCACACTTGTGCTGGCATTGAAAACCACTTTTTGCACTTGTGTTTGTGTTGCAAAACCACTTTCCACACTTGTGCTGGCATTGAAAACCACTTTCTGCACTTGAGCTAGTGTTGCAGAACTACTTTCCGCACTTGTGCTGGCATTGAATAGCACTTTTTGCACTTGTGTTGGTGTTGCAAAACCACTTTCCACACTTATGCTGGTGTGGAAAGCCACTTTCCGCCCTTGAGCTTGTGTTGCAGAACCACTTTCCGCACTTGTGCTGGCGTTGAAAACCACTTTCCGCACTTGTGTTAGTGTTGCCAAACCACTTTCCACACTTGGGCTGGCATTGAAACCCACTTTCACATATGTGCTCGTATTGCAAAACCACTTTCCGCACTTGTGCTGGCATTGAAAACCACTTTTCGCGCACCTGTTAGTGTTGAAAAACCACTTTTCGCACTTGTGTTGGTGCAGGAAACCACTTTTGCACTTGTATTAGTGTGGAAAAACCACTTTTCGCACTTGTGTTAGTGTTGAAAAACCACTTTTCGCACTTTTGTTAGTGTTGAAAAACCACTTTTCGCACTTGTGTTGGTGCAGGAAACCACTTTTGCACTTGTATTAGTGTGGAAAAAACACTTTTTGCACTTGTGATCGTGTTGAAAAACCACTTTTCGCACTTGTGTTAGTGTTGAAAAACCACTTTTCGCACTTGTGTTGGTGCAGGAAACCACTTTTGCACTTGTATTAGTGTGGAAAAACCGCTTTTCGCACTTGTGTTAGTGTTGAAAAACCACTTTTCGCACTTGTGTTAGTGTTGAAAAACCACTTTTCGCACTTGTGTTGGTGCAGGAAACCACTTTTGCACTTGTATTAGTGTGGAAAAAACACTTTTTGCACTTGTGATAGTGTTGAAAAACCACTTTTAACACTTGTGTTAGTGTTGAAAAACCACTTTTCGCACTTGTGTTGGTGCAGGAAACCACTTTTGCACTTGTATTAGTGTGGAAAAAACACTTTTTGCACTTGTGATAGTGTTGAAAAACCACTTTTCACACTTGTGTTAGTGTTGAAAAACCACTATTCGCACTTGTGTTGGTGCAGGAAACCACTTTTGCACTTGTGTTAGTGTGGAAAAACCACTTTTCGCACTTGTGTTAGTGTTGAAAAACCACTTTTCGCACTTGTGTTAGTGTTGAAAAACCACTTTTCGCACTTGTGTTGGTGCAGGAAACCACTTTTGCACTTGTATTAATGTGGAAAAACAACTTTTCGCACTTGTGTTAGTGTTGAATAACCACTTTTCGCAATTGTGTTAGTGTTGAAAAACCACTTTTAGCACTTGTGTTGGTGCAGGAAACCACTTTTGCACTTGTATTAGTGTGGAAAAAACACTTTTTGCACTTGTGATAGTGTTGAAAAACGACTTTTCGCACTTGTGTTAGTGTTGAAAAACCACTTTTCGCACTTGTGTTGGTGCAGGAAACCACTTTTGCACTTGTATTAGTGTGGAAAAACCACTTTTCGCACTTGTGTTAGTGTTGAAAAACCACTTTTCGCACTTGTGTTGGTGCAGGAAACCACTTTCCGCACTTCAGCTATTGTTGCAGAACCACTTTCCGCACATGTGCTGGCGTTGAAAACCGCTTTCACACTTGTGTTAGTGTTGAAAAACCACTTTCCGCACTTCAGCTATTGTTGCAGAACCACTTTCCGCACATGTGCCGGTGTTGAAAACCACTTTCCGCACTTGTGTTAGTGTTGCAGAACCACTTTCCGTACTTGTGCTGGCATTGAAAACCACTTCTTGCACTTGTGTTCGTATTGCAAAACCACTTTCCACACTTATGCTGGCGTTGAAAACCACTTTCCGCACATGAGCTAGTGTTGCAGATCCACTTTCCGCACTTGTGCTAGCGATGAAAACCACTTTCCGCACTTGTGTTAGTGTTGCAGAACCACTTTTTGCACATGTGTTAGTGTTGCAAAACCACTTTCCACACTTGTGCTGGCATTGAAAACCACTTTTTGCACTTGTGTTTGTGTTGCAAAACCACTTTCCACACTTGTGCTGGCATTGAAAACCACTTTCCGCACTTGAGCTAGTGTTGCAGAACTACTTTCCGCACTTGTGCTGGCATTGAATACCACTTTTTGCACTTGTGTTGGTGTTGCAAAACCACTTTCCACACTTATGCTGGTGTGGAAAGCCACTTTCCGCACTTGAGCTTGTGTTGCAGAACCACTTTCCGCACTTGTGCTGGCGTTGAAAACCACTTTCCGCAATTGTGTTAGTGTTGCCAAACCACTTTCCACACTTGGGCTGGCATTGAAACCCACTTTCACATATGTGCTCGTATTGCAAAACCACTTTCCGCACTTGTGCTGGCATTGAAAACCACTTTTCGCGCACCTGTTAGTGTTGAAAAACCACTTTTCGCACTTGTGTTGGTGCAGGAAACCACTTTTGCACTTGTATTAGTGTGGAAAAACCACTTTTCGCACTTGTGTTAGTGTTGAAAAACCACTTTTCGCACTTGTGTTAGTGTTGCAGAACCACTTTCCGTACTTGTGCTGGCATTGAAAACCACTTCTTGCACTTGTGTTCGTATTGCAAAACCACTTTCCACACTTATGCTGGCGTTGAAAACCACTTTCCGCACATGAGCTAGTGTTGCAGAACCACTTTCCGCACTTGTGCTAGCGATGAAAACCACTTTCCGCACTTGTGTTAGTGTTGCAGAACCACTTTTTGCACATGTGTTAGTGTTGCAAAACCACTTTCCACACTTGTGCTGGCATTGAAAACCACTTTTTGCACTTGTGTTTGTGTTGCAAAACCACTTTCCACACTTGTGCTGGCATTGAAAACCACTTTCCGCACTTGAGCTAGTGTTGCAGAACAACTTTCCGCAATTGTGCTGGCATTGAATAGCACTTTTTGCACTTGTGTTGGTGTTGCAAAACCACTTTCCACACTTATGCTGGTGTGGAAAGCCACTTTCCGCCCTTGAGCTTGTGTTGCAGAACCACTTTCCGCACTTGTGCTGGCGTTGAAAACCACTTTCCGCACTTGTGTTAGTGTTGCCAAAGCACTTTCCACACTTGGGCTGGCATTGAAACCCACTTTCACATATGTGCTCGTATTGCAAAACCACTTTTCGCACTTGTGCTGGCATTGAAAACCACTTTTCGCGCACCTGTTAGTGTTGAAAAACCACTTTTCGCACTTGTGTTGGTGCAGGAAACCACTTTTGCACTTGTATTAGTGTGGAAAAACCACTTTTCGCACTTGTGTTAGTGTTGAAAAACCACTTTTCGCACTTTTGTTAGTGTTGAAAAACCACTTTTCGCACTTGTGTTGGTGCAGGAAACCACTTTTGCACTTGTATTAGTGTGGAAAAAACACTTTTTGCACTTGTGATAGTGTTGAAAAACCACTTTTCGCACTTGTGTTAGTGTTGAAAAACCACTTTTCGCACTTGTGTTGGTGCAGGAAACCACTTTTGCACTTGTATTAGTGTGGAAAAACCGCTTTTCGCACTTGTGTTAGTGTTGAAAAACCACTTTTCGCACTTGTGTTAGTGTTGAAAAACCACTTTTCGCACTTGTGTTGGTGCAGGAAACCACTTTTGCACTTGTATTAGTGTGGAAAAAATACTTTTTGCACTTGTGATAGTGTTGAAAAACCACTTTTCACACTTGTGTTAGTGTTGAAAAACCACTTTTCGCACTTGTGTTGGTGCAGGAAACCACTTTTGCACTTGTGTTAGTGTGGAAAAACCACTTTTCGCACTTGTGTTAGTGTTGAAAAACCACTTTTCGCACTTGTGTTAGTGTTGAAAAACCACTTTTCGCACTTGTGTTGGTGCAGGAAACCACTTTTGCACTTGTATTAATGTGGAAAAACAACTTTTCGCACTTGTGTTAGTGTTGAAAAACCACTTTTCGCAATTGTGTTAGTGTTGAAAAACCACTTTTAGCACTTGTGTTGGTGCAGGAAACCACTTTTGCACTTGTATTAGTGTGGAAAAAACACTTTTTGCACTTGTGGTAGTGTTGAAAAACCACTTTTCGCACTTGTGTTAGTGTTGAAAAACCACTTTTCGCACTTGTGTTGGCGCAGGAAACCACTTTTGCACTTGTATTAGTGTGGAAAAACCACTTTTCGCACTTGTGTTAGTGTTGAAAAACCACTTTTCGCACTTGTGTTGGTGCAGGAAACCACTTTCCGCACTTCAGCTATTGTTGCAGAACCACTTTCCGCACATGTGCTGGCGTTGAAAACCGCTTTCACACTTGTGTTAGTGTTGAAAAACCACTTTCCGCACTTCAGCTATTGTTGCAGAACCACTTTCCGCACATGTGCCGGTGTTGAAACCCACTTTCCGCCCTTGTGTTAGTGTTGCAGAACCACTTTCCGTACTTGTGCTGGCATTGAAAACCACTTCTTGCACTTGTGTTCGTATTGCAAAACCACTTTCCACACTTATGCTGGCGTTGAAAACCACTTTCCGCACATGAGCTAGTGTTGCAGATCCACTTTCCGCACTTGTGCTAGCGATGAAAACCACTTTCCGCACTTGTGTTAGTGTTGCAGAACCACTTTTTGCACATGTGTTAGTGTTGCAAAACCACTTTCCACACTTGTGCTGGCATTGAAAACCACTTTTTACACTTGTGTTTGTGTTGCAAAACCACTTTCCACACTTGTGCTGGCATTGAAAACCACTTTCCGCACTTGAGCTAGTGTTGCAGAACTACTTTCCGCACTTGTGCTGGCATTGAATACCACTTTTTGCACTTGTGTTGGTGTTGCAAAACCACTTTCCACACTTATGCTGGTGTGGAAAGCCACTTTCCGCACTTGAGCTTGTGTTGCAGAACCACTTTCCGCACTTGTGCTGGCGTTGAAAACCACTTTCCGCAATTGTGTTAGTGTTGCCAAACCACTTTCCACACTTGGGCTGGCATTGAAACCCACTTTCACATATGTGCTCGTATTGCAAAACCACTTTCCGCACTTGTGCTGGCATTGAAAACCACTTTTCGCACTTGTGTTAGTGTTGAAAAACCACTTTTCGCACTTGTGTTGGTGCAGGAAACCACTTTTGCACTTGTATTAGTGTGGAAAAAATACTTTTTGCACTTGTGATAGTGTTGAAAAACCACTTTTCACACTTGTGTTAGTGTTGAAAAACCACTTTTCGCACTTGTGTTGGTGCAGGAAACCACTTTTGCACTTGTGTTAGTGTGGAAAAACCACTTTTCGCACTTGTGTTAGTGTTGAAAAACCACTTTTCCAACTTGTGTTAGTGTTGAAAAACCACTTTTCGCACTTGTGTTGGTGCAGGAAACCACTTTTGCACTTGTATTAATGTGGAAAAACAACTTTTCGCACTTGTGTTAGTGTTGAAAAACCACTTTTCGCAATTGTGTTAGTGTTGAAAAACCACTTTTAGCACTTGTGTTGGTGCAGGAAACCACTTTTGCACTTGTATTAGTGTGGAAAAAACACTTTTTGCACTTGTGATAGTGTTGAAAAACCACTTTTCGCACTTGTGTTAGTGTTGAAAAACCACTTTTCGCACTTGTGTTGGTGCAGGAAACCACTTTTGCACTTGTATTAGTGTGGAAAAACCACTTTTCGCACTTGTGTTAGTGTTGAAAAACCACTTTTCGCACTTGTGTTGGTGCAGGAAACCACTTTCCGCACTTCAGCTATTGTTGCAGAACCACTTTCCGCACATGTGCTGGCGTTGAAAACCGCTTTCACACTTGTGTTAGTGTTGAAAAACCACTTTCCGCACTTCAGCTATTGTTGCAGAACCACTTTCCGCACATGTGCCGGTGTTGAAAACCACTTTCCGCACTTGTGTTAGTGTTGCAGAACCACTTTCCGTACTTGTGCTGGCATTGAAAACCACTTCTTGCACTTGTGTTCGTATTGCAAAACCACTTTCCACACTTATGCTGGCGTTGAAAACCACTTTCCGCACATGAGCTAGTGTTGCAGATCCACTTTCCGCACTTGTGCTCGCGATGAAAACCACTTTCCGCACTTGTGTTAGTGTTGCAGAACCACTTTTTGCACATGTGTTAGTGTTGCAAAACCACTTTCCACACTTGTGCTGGCATTGAAAACCACTTTTTGCACTTGTGTTTGTGTTGCAAAACCACTTTCCACACTTGTGCTGGCATTGAAAACCACTTTCCGCACTTGAGCTAGTGTTGCAGAACTACTTTCCGCACTTGTGCTGGCATTGAATACCACTTTTTGCACTTGTGTTGGTGTTGCAAAACCACTTTCCACACTTATGCTGGTGTGGAAAGCCACTTTCCGCACTTGAGCTTGTGTTGCAGAACCACTTTCCGCACTTGTGCTGGCGTTGAAAACCACTTTCCGCAATTGTGTTAGTGTTGCCAAACCACTTTCCACACTTGGGCTGGCATTGAAACCCACTTTCACATATGTGCTCGTATTGCAAAACCACTTTCCGCACTTGTGCTGGCATTGAAAACCACTTTTCGCGCACCTGTTAGTGTTGAAAAACCACTTTTCGCACTTGTGTTGGTGCAGGAAACCACTTTTGCACTTGTATTAGTGTGGAAAAACCACTTTTCGCACTTGTGTTAGTGTTGAAAAACCACTTTTCGCACTTGTGTTAGTGTTGAAAAACCACTTTTCGCACTTGTGTTGGTGCAGGAAACCACTTTTGCACTTGTATTAGTGTGGAAAAAACACTTTTTGCACTTGTGATAGTGTTGAAAAACCACTTTTTGCACTTGTATTAGTGTGGAAAAAACCACTTTTCGCACTTGTGTTGGTGCAGGAAACCACTTTTGCACTTGTATTAGTGTGGAAAAACCACTTTTCGCACTTGTGTTAGTGTTGAAAAACCACTTTTCGCACTTGTGTTAGTGTTGAAAAACCACTTTTCGCACTTGTGTTGGTGCAGGAAACCACTTTTGCACTTGTATTAGTGTGGAAAAAACACTTTTTGCACTTGTGATAGTGTTGAAAAACCACTTTTCGCACTTGTGTTAGTGTTGAAAAACCACTTTTCGCACTTGTGTTGGTGCAGGAAACCACATTTGCACTTGTATTAGTGTGGAAAAAACACTTTTTGCACTTGTGATAGTGTTGAAAAACCACTTTTCGCACTTGTGTTAGTGTTGAAAAACCACTTTTAGCACTTGTATTGGTGCAGGAAACCACTTTTGCTCTTGTATTAGTGTGGAAAAAACACTTTTTGCACTTGTGATAGTGTTGAAAAACCACTTTTCGCACTTGTGTTAGTGTTGAAAAACCACTTTTCACACTTGTGTTGGTGCAGGAAACCACTTTTGCACTTGTATTAGTGTGGAAAAACCACTTTTCGCACTTGTGTTAGTGTTGAAAAACCACTTTTCGCACTTGTGTTAGTGTTGAAAAACCACTTTTCGCACTTGTGTTAGTGTTGAAAAACCACTTTTCACACTTGTGTTGGTGCAGGAACCCACATTTGCACTTGTATTAGTGTGGAAAAAACACTTTTCACACTTGTGTTAGTGTTGAAAAACCACTTTTCGTACTTGTGTTAGTGTTGAAAAACCACTTTTCGCACTTGTGTTGGTGCAGGTAACCACTTTTGCACTTGTATTAGTGTGGAAAAAACACTTTTTGCACTTGTGATAGTGTTGAAAAACCACTTTTCGCACTTGTGTTAGTGTTGAAAAACCACTTTTCGCACTTGTGTTGGTGCAGGAAACCACTTTTGCACTTGTATTAGTGTGGAAAAAACACATTTCGCACTTGTGTTAGTGTTGAAAGACCACTTTTCGCACTTGTGTTAGTGTTGAAAAACCACTTTTCGCACTTGTGTTGGTGCAGGAAACCACTTTTGCACTTGTATTAGTGTGGAAAAAACACTTTTTGCACTTGTGTTAGTGTTGAAAAACCACTTTTCGCACTTGTGTTAGTATTGAAAAACCACTTTTCGCACTTGTGTTGGTGCAGGAAACCACTTTTTGCACTTGTAATTAGTGTCGAAAAACCACTTTTTGCACTTGGGATAGTGTTGAAATACCACTTTTCGCACTTCTGTTAGTGTTGAAAAACCACTTTTCGCACTTGTGTTGGTGCAGGAAACCACTTTTGCACTTGTATTAGTGTGGAAAAACCACTTTTCGCACTTGTGTTAGTGTTGAAAAACCACTTTTCGCACTTGTGTTGTTGCAGGAAACCACTTTGGCACTTGTATTAGTGTCGAAAAACCACTTTTTGCGCTTGGGATAGTGTTGAAATACCACTTTTCGCACTTGTGTTAGTGTTGAAAAACCACTTTTCGCACTTGTGTTGGTGCAGGAAACCACTTTTGCACTTGTATTAGTGTGGAAAAAACACTTTTTGCACTTGTGATAGTGTTGAAAAACCACTTTTCACAATTGTGTTAGTGTTGAAAAACCACTTTTCGCACTTGTGTTGGTGCAGGAAACCACTTTTGCACTTGTGTTAGTGTGGAAAAACAACTTTTCGCACTTGTGTTAGTGTTGAAAAACCACTTTTCGCACTTGTGTTATTGTTGAAAAACCACTTTTAGCACTTGTGTTGGTGCAGGAAACCACTTTTGCACTTGTATTAGTGTGGAAAAAACACTTTTTGCACTTGTGATAGTGTTGAAAAACCACTTTTCGCACTTGTGTTAGTGTTGAAAAACCACTTTTCGCACTTGTGTTGGTGCAGGAAACCACTTTTGCACTTGTATTAGTGTGGAAAAAACCACTTTTCGCACTTGTGTTAGTTTTGAAAAACCACTTTTCGCACTTGTGTTGGTGCAGGAAACCACTTTTGCACTTGTGTTAGTGTTGAAAAACCACTTTTCGCACTTGTGTTAGTGTTGAAAAACCACTTTTCGCACTTGTGTTGGTGCAGGAACCCACTTTTGCACTTGTATTAGTGTGGAAAAAACACTTTTCGCACTTGTGTTAGTGTTGAAAAACCTCTTTTCGTACTTGTGTTAGTGATGAAAAACCACTTTTCGCACTTGTGTTGGTGCAGGTAACCACTTTTGCACTTGTATTAGTGTGGAAAAACACTTTTTGCACTTGTGATAGTGTTGAAAAACCACTTTTCGCACTTGTGTTAGTGTTGAAAAACCACTTTTCGCACTTGTGTTAGTGTTGAAAAACCACTTTTCGCACTTTTGTTAGTGTTGAAAAACCACTTTTCGCACTTGTGTTGGTGCAGGAAACCACTTTTGCACTTGTATTAGTGTGGAAAAACACTTTTTACCTTCGCAAAAGCGGAAGGTTATGTTTTGATCGCTGTGTATTTATTTGTATGTCTGTGTGTGTGTATGTTATTCGCATAACTCAAAAAGTATTCAACCGAATTGCATGAAATTTGGTGGGATGATTGGTTATTATACGGGACACATTTGATTAGATTTTGGGAGCAATCGGGTCAAAGGTCAAGGTCAAGGTCACGAAAAGGTCAAAATCGTATTTTTGTTGTTCTGTTCCCTACACTCCCATGCCAAGTACAGAACAGTAGCTGCGGCGAAGGTATGCGCTCTACCGAGTGCCCGTTCTAGTTGCACTTGTGATAGTGTTGAAAAACCACTTTTCGCACTTGTGTTAGTGTTGAAAAACCACTTTTCGCACTTGTGTTGGTGCAGGAAACCACTTTTGCACTTGTATTAGTGTGGAAAAACCGCTTTTCGCACTTGTGTTAGTGTTGAAAAAACACTTTTCGCACTTGTGTTGGTGCAGGAAACCACTTTTGCACTTGTATTAGTGTGGAAAAAACACTTTTTGCACTTGTGATAGTGTTGAAAAACCACTTTTCACACTTGTGTTAGTGTTGAAAAACCACTTTTCGCACTTGTGTTGGTGCAGGAAACCACTTTTGCACTTGTATTAGTGTGGAAAAAACACTTTTTGCACTTGTGATAGTGTTGAAAAACCACTTTTCGCACTTGTGTTAGTGTTGAAAAACCACTTTTCGCACTTGTGTTGGTGCAGGAAACCACTTTTGCACTTGTATTAGTGTGGAAAAACCACTTTTCGCACTTGTGTTAGTGTTGAAAAACCACTTTCGCACTTGTGTTGGTGCAGGAAACCACTTTCCGCACTTCAGCTATTGTTGCAGAACCACTTTCCGCACATGTGCTGGCGTTGAAAACCGCTTTCACACTTGTGTTAGTGTTGAAAAACCACTTTCCGCACTTCAGCTATTGTTGCAGAACCACTTTCCGCACATGTGCCGGCGTTGAAAACCACTTTCCGCACTTGTGTTAGTGTTGCAGAACCACTTTCCGTACTTGTGCTGGCATTGAAAACCACTTCTTGCACTTGTGTTCGTATTGCAAAACCACTTTCCACACTTATGCTGGCATTGAAAACCACTTTCCGCACATGAGCTAGTGTTGCAGATCCACTTTCCGCACTTGTGCTAGCGATGAAAACCACTTTCCGCACTTGTGTTAGTGTTGCAGAACCACTTTTTGCACATGTGTTAGTGTTGCAAAACCACTTTCCACACTTGTGCTGGCATTGGAAACCACTTTTTGCACTTGTGTTTGTGTTGCAAAACCACTTTCCACACTTGTGCTGGCATTGAAAACCACTTTCCGCACTTGAGCTAGTGTTGCAGAACTACTTTCCGCACTTGTGCTGGCATTGAATACCACTTTTTGCACTTGTGTTGGTGTTGCAAAACCACTATCCACACTTATGCTGGTGTGGAAAGCCACTTTCCGCACTTGAGCTTGTGTTGCAGAACCACTTTCTGCACTTGTGCTGGCGTTGAAAACCACTTTCCGCACTTGTGATAGTGTTGCCAAACCACTTTCCACACTTGGGCTGGCATTGAAACCCACTTTCACATATGTGCTCGTATTGCAAAACCACTTTCCGCACTTGTGCTGGCATTGAAAACCACTTTTCGCGCACCTGTTAGTGTTGAAAAACCACTTTTCGCACTTGTGTTGGTGCAGGAAACCACTTTTGCACTTGTATTAGTGTGGAAAAACCACTTTTCGCACTTGTGTTAGTGTTGAAAAACCACTTTTCGCACTTGTGTTAGTGTTGAAAAACCACTTTTCGCACTTGTGTTGGTGCAGGAAACCACTTTTGCACTTGTATTAGTGTGGAAAAAACACTTTTTGCACTTGTGATAGTGTTGAAAAACCACTTTTCGCACTTGTGTTAGTGTTGAAAAACCACTTTTCGCACTTGTGTTGGTGCAGGAAACCACTTTTGCGCTTGTATTAGTGTGGAAAAACCACTTTTCGCACTTGTGTTAGTGTTGAAAAACCACTTTTCGCACTTGTGTTAGTGTTGAAAAACCACTTTTCGCACTTGTGTTGGTGCAGGAAACCACTTTTGCACTTGTATTAGTGTGGAAAAAACACTTTTTGCACTTGTGATAGTGTTGAAAAACCACTTTTCGCACTTGTGTTAGTGTTGAAAAACCACTTTTCGCACTTGTGTTGGTGCAGGAAACCACATTTTCACTTGTATTAGTGTGGAAAAAACACTTTTTGCACTTGTGATTGTGTTGAAAAACCACTTTTCGCACTTGTGTTAGTGTTGAAAAACCACTTTTAGCACTTGTATTGGTGCAGGAAACCACTTTTGCTCTTGTATTAGTGTGGAAAAACCACTTTTCGCACTTGTGTTAGTGTTGAAAAACCACTTTTCGCACTTGTGTTAGTGTTGAAAAACCACTTTTCGCACTTGTGTTAGTGTTGAAAAACCACTTTTCGCACTTGTATTAGTGTGGAAAAAACACTTTTTGCACTTGTGATAGTGTTGAAAAACCACTTTTCGCACTTGTGTTAGTGTTGAAAAACTACTTTTCGCACTTGTGTTGGTGCAGGAAACCACTTTTGCACTTGTATTAGTGTGGAAAAACCACTTTTCGCACTTGTGTTAGTGTTGAAAAACCACTTTTCGCACTTGTGTTAGTGTTGAAAAACCACTTTTCGCACTTGTGTTGGTGCAGGAAACCACTTTTGCACTTGTGTTGGTGCAGGAAACCACATTTGCACTTGTATTAGTGTGGAAAAAACACTTTTTGCACTTGTGTTGGTGCAGGAAACCACATTTGCACTTGTATTAGTGTGGAAAAAACACTTTTTGCACTTGTGATAGTGTTGAAAAACCACTTTTCGCACTTGTGTTAGTGTTGAAAAACCACTTTTCACACTTGTGTTGGTGCAGGAAACCACTTTTGCACTTGTATTAGTGTGGAAAAACCACTTTTCGCACTTGTGTTAGTGTTGAAAAACCACTTTTCGCACTTGTGTTAGTGTTGAAAAACCACTTTTCGCACTTGTGTTAGTGTTGAAAAACCACTTTTCACAATTGTGTTGGTGCAGGAACCCACTTTTGCACTTGTATTAGTGTGGAAAAAACACTTTTCACACTTGTGTTAGTGTTGAAAAACCACTTTTCGCACTTGTGTTAGTGTTGAAAAACCACTTTTCGCACTTGTATTAGTGTGGAAAAAACACTTTTTGCACTTGTGATAGTGTTGAAAAACCACTTTTCGCACTTGTGTTAGTGTTGAAAAACTACTTTTCGCACTTGTGTTGGTGCAGGAAACCACTTTTGCACTTGTATTAGTGTGGAAAAACCACTTTTCGCACTTGTGTTAGTGTTGAAAAACCACTTTTCGCACTTGTGTTAGTGTTGAAAAACCACTTTTCGCACTTGTGTTGGTGCAGGAAACCACTTTTGCACTTGTGTTGGTGCAGGAAACCACATTTGCACTTGTATTAGTGTGGAAAAAACACTTTTTGCACTTGTGTTGGTGCAGGAAACCACATTTGCACTTGTATTAGTGTGGAAAAAACACTTTTTGCACTTGTGATAGTGTTGAAAAACCACTTTTCGCACTTGTGTTAGTGTTGAAAAACCACTTTTCACACTTGTGTTGGTGCAGGAAACCACTTTTGCACTTGTATTAGTGTGGAAAAACCACTTTTCGCACTTGTGTTAGTGTTGAAAAACCACTTTTCGCACTTGTGTTAGTGTTGAAAAACCACTTTTCGCACTTGTGTTAGTGTTGAAAAACCACTTTTCACAATTGTGTTGGTGCAGGAACCCACTTTTGCACTTGTATTAGTGTGGAAAAAACACTTTTCACACTTGTGTTAGTGTTGAAAAACCACTTTTCGTACTTGTGTTAGTGTTGAAAAACCACTTTTCGCACTTGGGATAGTGTTGAAATACCACTTTTTGCACTTCTGTTAGTGTTGAAAAACCACTTTTCGCACTTGTGTTGGTGCAGGAAACCACTTTTGCACTTGCATTAGTGTGGAAAAACCACTTTTCGCACTTGTGTTAGTGTTGAAAAACCACTTTTCGCACTTGTGTTGTTGCAGGAAACCACTTTGGCACTTGTATTAGTGTCGAAAAACCACTTTTTGCGCTTGGGATAGTGTTGAAATATCACTTTTCGCACTTGTGTTAGTGTTGAAAAACCACTTTTCGCACTTGTGTTGGTGTGGAAAAAACACTTTTTGCACTTGTGATAGTGTTGAAAAACCACTTTTCACAATTGTGTTAGTGTTGAAAAACCACTTTTCGCACTTGTGTTGGTGCAGGTAACCACTTTTGCACTTGTATTAGTGTGGAAAAAACACTTTTTGCACTTGTGATAGTGTTGAAAAACCACTTTTCACAATTGTGTTAGTGTTGAAAAACCACTTTTCGCACTTGTGTTGGTGCAGGTAACCACTTTTGCACTTGTATTAGTGTGGAAAAAACACTTTTTGCACTTGTGATAGTGTTGAAAAACCACTTTTCGCACTTGTGTTAGTGTTGAAAAACCACTTTTCGCACTTGTGTTGGTGCAGGAAACCACTTTTGCACTTGTATTAGTGTGGAAAAAACACATTTCGCACTTGTGTTAGTGTTGAAAGACCACTTTTCGCACTTGTGTTAGTGTTGAAAAACCACTTTTCGCACTTGTGTTGGTGCAGGAAACCACTTTTGCACTTGTATTAGTGTGGAAAAAACACTTTTTGCACTTGTGTTAGTGTTGAAAAACCACTTTTCGCACTTGTGTTAGTATTGAAAAACCACTTTTCGCACTTGTGTTGGTGCAGGAAACCACTTTTGCACTTGTATTAGTGTCGAAAAACCACTTTTTGCACTTGGGATAGTGTTGAAATACCACTTTTCGCACTTCTGTTAGTGTTGAAAAACCACTTTTCGCACTTGTGTTGGTGCAGGAAACCACTTTTGCACTTGTATTAGTGTGGAAAAACCACTTTTCGCACTTGTGTTAGTGTTGAAAAACCACTTTTCGCACTTGTGTTGTTGCAGGAAACCACTTTGGCACTTGTATTAGTGTCGAAAAACCACTTTTTGCGCTTGGGATAGTGTTGAAATACCACTTTTCGCACTTGTGTTAGTGTTGAAAAACCACTTTTCGCACTTGTGTTGGTGCAGGAAACCACTTTTGCACTTGTATTAGTGTGGAAAAAACACTTTTTGCACTTGTGATAGTGTTGAAAAACCACTTTTCACAATTGTGTTAGTGTTGAAAAACCACTTTTCGCACTTGTGTTGGTGCAGGAAACCACTTTTGCACTTGTGTTAGTGTGGAAAAACAACTTTTCGCACTTGTGTTAGTGTTGAAAAACCACTTTTCGCACTTGTGTTATTGTTGAAAAACCACTTTTAGCACTTGTGTTGGTGCAGGAAACCACTTTTGCACTTGTATTAGTGTGGAAAAAACACTTTTTGCACTTGTGATAGTGTTGAAAAACCACTTTTCGCACTTGTGTTAGTGTTGAAAAACCACTTTTCGCACTTGTGTTGGTGCAGGAAACCACTTTTGCACTTGTATTAGTGTGGAAAAAACCACTTTTCGCACTTGTGTTAGTTTTGAAAAACCACTTTTCGCACTTGTGTTGGTGCAGGAAACCACTTTTGCACTTGTGTTAGTGTTGAAAAACCACTTTTCGCACTTGTGTTAGTGTTGAAAAACCACTTTTCGCACTTGTGTTGGTGCAGGAACCCACTTTTGCACTTGTATTAGTGTGGAAAAAACACTTTTCGCACTTGTGTTAGTGTTGAAAAACCTCTTTTCGTACTTGTGTTAGTGATGAAAAACCACTTTTCGCACTTGTGTTGGTGCAGGTAACCACTTTTGCACTTGTATTAGTGTGGAAAAACACTTTTTGCACTTGTGATAGTGTTGAAAAACCACTTTTCGCACTTGTGTTAGTGTTGAAAAACCACTTTTCGCACTTGTGTTAGTGTTGAAAAACCACTTTTCGCACTTTTGTTAGTGTTGAAAAACCACTTTTCGCACTTGTGTTGGTGCAGGAAACCACTTTTGCACTTGTATTAGTGTGGAAAAACACTTTTTACCTTCGCAAAAGCGGAAGGTTATGTTTTGATCGCTGTGTATTTATTTGTATGTCTGTGTGTGTGTATGTTATTCGCATAACTCAAAAAGTATTCAACCGAATTGCATGAAATTTGGTGGGATGATTGGTTATTATACGGGACACATTTGATTAGATTTTGGGAGCAATCGGGTCAAAGGTCAAGGTCAAGGTCACGAAAAGGTCAAAATCGTATTTTTGTTGTTCTGTTCCCTACACTCCCATGCCAAGTACAGAACAGTAGCTGCGGCGAAGGTATGCGCTCTACCGAGTGCCCGTTCTAGTTGCACTTGTGATAGTGTTGAAAAACCACTTTTCGCACTTGTGTTAGTGTTGAAAAACCACTTTTCGCACTTGTGTTGGTGCAGGAAACCACTTTTGCACTTGTATTAGTGTGGAAAAACCGCTTTTCGCACTTGTGTTAGTGTTGAAAAAACACTTTTCGCACTTGTGTTGGTGCAGGAAACCACTTTTGCACTTGTATTAGTGTGGAAAAAACACTTTTTGCACTTGTGATAGTGTTGAAAAACCACTTTTCACACTTGTGTTAGTGTTGAAAAACCACTTTTCGCACTTGTGTTGGTGCAGGAAACCACTTTTGCACTTGTATTAGTGTGGAAAAAACACTTTTTGCACTTGTGATAGTGTTGAAAAACCACTTTTCGCACTTGTGTTAGTGTTGAAAAACCACTTTTCGCACTTGTGTTGGTGCAGGAAACCACTTTTGCACTTGTATTAGTGTGGAAAAACCACTTTTCGCACTTGTGTTAGTGTTGAAAAACCACTTTCGCACTTGTGTTGGTGCAGGAAACCACTTTCCGCACTTCAGCTATTGTTGCAGAACCACTTTCCGCACATGTGCTGGCGTTGAAAACCGCTTTCACACTTGTGTTAGTGTTGAAAAACCACTTTCCGCACTTCAGCTATTGTTGCAGAACCACTTTCCGCACATGTGCCGGCGTTGAAAACCACTTTCCGCACTTGTGTTAGTGTTGCAGAACCACTTTCCGTACTTGTGCTGGCATTGAAAACCACTTCTTGCACTTGTGTTCGTATTGCAAAACCACTTTCCACACTTATGCTGGCATTGAAAACCACTTTCCGCACATGAGCTAGTGTTGCAGATCCACTTTCCGCACTTGTGCTAGCGATGAAAACCACTTTCCGCACTTGTGTTAGTGTTGCAGAACCACTTTTTGCACATGTGTTAGTGTTGCAAAACCACTTTCCACACTTGTGCTGGCATTGGAAACCACTTTTTGCACTTGTGTTTGTGTTGCAAAACCACTTTCCACACTTGTGCTGGCATTGAAAACCACTTTCCGCACTTGAGCTAGTGTTGCAGAACTACTTTCCGCACTTGTGCTGGCATTGAATACCACTTTTTGCACTTGTGTTGGTGTTGCAAAACCACTATCCACACTTATGCTGGTGTGGAAAGCCACTTTCCGCACTTGAGCTTGTGTTGCAGAACCACTTTCTGCACTTGTGCTGGCGTTGAAAACCACTTTCCGCACTTGTGATAGTGTTGCCAAACCACTTTCCACACTTGGGCTGGCATTGAAACCCACTTTCACATATGTGCTCGTATTGCAAAACCACTTTCCGCACTTGTGCTGGCATTGAAAACCACTTTTCGCGCACCTGTTAGTGTTGAAAAACCACTTTTCGCACTTGTGTTGGTGCAGGAAACCACTTTTGCACTTGTATTAGTGTGGAAAAACCACTTTTCGCACTTGTGTTAGTGTTGAAAAACCACTTTTCGCACTTGTGTTAGTGTTGAAAAACCACTTTTCGCACTTGTGTTGGTGCAGGAAACCACTTTTGCACTTGTATTAGTGTGGAAAAAACACTTTTTGCACTTGTGATAGTGTTGAAAAACCACTTTTCGCACTTGTGTTAGTGTTGAAAAACCACTTTTCGCACTTGTGTTGGTGCAGGAAACCACTTTTGCGCTTGTATTAGTGTGGAAAAACCACTTTTCGCACTTGTGTTAGTGTTGAAAAACCACTTTTCGCACTTGTGTTAGTGTTGAAAAACCACTTTTCGCACTTGTGTTGGTGCAGGAATCCACTTTTGCACTTGTATTAGTGTGGAAAAAACACTTTTTGCACTTGTGATAGTGTTGAAAAACCACTTTTCGCACTTGTGTTAGTGTTGAAAAACCACTTTTCGCACTTGTGTTGGTGCAGGAAACCACATTTTCACTTGTATTAGTGTGGAAAAAACACTTTTTGCACTTGTGATTGTGTTGAAAAACCACTTTTCGCACTTGTGTTAGTGTTGAAAAACCACTTTTAGCACTTGTATTGGTGCAGGAAACCACTTTTGCTCTTGTATTAGTGTGGAAAAACCACTTTTCGCACTTGTGTTAGTGTTGAAAAACCACTTTTCGCACTTGTGTTAGTGTTGAAAAACCACTTTTCGCACTTGTGTTAGTGTTGAAAAACCACTTTTCGCACTTGTATTAGTGTGGAAAAAACACTTTTTGCACTTGTGATAGTGTTGAAAAACCACTTTTCGCACTTGTGTTAGTGTTGAAAAACTACTTTTCGCACTTGTGTTGGTGCAGGAAACCACTTTTGCACTTGTATTAGTGTGGAAAAACCACTTTTCGCACTTGTGTTAGTGTTGAAAAACCACTTTTCGCACTTGTGTTAGTGTTGAAAAACCACTTTTCGCACTTGTGTTGGTGCAGGAAACCACTTTTGCACTTGTGTTGGTGCAGGAAACCACATTTGCACTTGTATTAGTGTGGAAAAAACACTTTTTGCACTTGTGTTGGTGCAGGAAACCACATTTGCACTTGTATTAGTGTGGAAAAAACACTTTTTGCACTTGTGATAGTGTTGAAAAACCACTTTTCGCACTTGTGTTAGTGTTGAAAAACCACTTTTCACACTTGTGTTGGTGCAGGAAACCACTTTTGCACTTGTATTAGTGTGGAAAAACCACTTTTCGCACTTGTGTTAGTGTTGAAAAACCACTTTTCGCACTTGTGTTAGTGTTGAAAAACCACTTTTCGCACTTGTGTTAGTGTTGAAAAACCACTTTTCACAATTGTGTTGGTGCAGGAACCCACTTTTGCACTTGTATTAGTGTGGAAAAAACACTTTTCACACTTGTGTTAGTGTTGAAAAACCACTTTTCGCACTTGTGTTAGTGTTGAAAAACCACTTTTCGCACTTGTATTAGTGTGGAAAAAACACTTTTTGCACTTGTGATAGTGTTGAAAAACCACTTTTCGCACTTGTGTTAGTGTTGAAAAACTACTTTTCGCACTTGTGTTGGTGCAGGAAACCACTTTTGCACTTGTATTAGTGTGGAAAAACCACTTTTCGCACTTGTGTTAGTGTTGAAAAACCACTTTTCGCACTTGTGTTAGTGTTGAAAAACCACTTTTCGCACTTGTGTTGGTGCAGGAAACCACTTTTGCACTTGTGTTGGTGCAGGAAACCACATTTGCACTTGTATTAGTGTGGAAAAAACACTTTTTGCACTTGTGTTGGTGCAGGAAACCACATTTGCACTTGTATTAGTGTGGAAAAAACACTTTTTGCACTTGTGATAGTGTTGAAAAACCACTTTTCGCACTTGTGTTAGTGTTGAAAAACCACTTTTCACACTTGTGTTGGTGCAGGAAACCACTTTTGCACTTGTATTAGTGTGGAAAAACCACTTTTCGCACTTGTGTTAGTGTTGAAAAACCACTTTTCGCACTTGTGTTAGTGTTGAAAAACCACTTTTCGCACTTGTGTTAGTGTTGAAAAACCACTTTTCACAATTGTGTTGGTGCAGGAACCCACTTTTGCACTTGTATTAGTGTGGAAAAAACACTTTTCACACTTGTGTTAGTGTTGAAAAACCACTTTTCGTACTTGTGTTAGTGTTGAAAAACCACTTTTCGCACTTGGGATAGTGTTGAAATACCACTTTTTGCACTTCTGTTAGTGTTGAAAAACCACTTTTCGCACTTGTGTTGGTGCAGGAAACCACTTTTGCACTTGCATTAGTGTGGAAAAACCACTTTTCGCACTTGTGTTAGTGTTGAAAAACCACTTTTCGCACTTGTGTTGTTGCAGGAAACCACTTTGGCACTTGTATTAGTGTCGAAAAACCACTTTTTGCGCTTGGGATAGTGTTGAAATATCACTTTTCGCACTTGTGTTAGTGTTGAAAAACCACTTTTCGCACTTGTGTTGGTGCAGGAAACCACTTTTGCACTTGTATTAGTGTGGAAAAAACACTTTTTGCACTTGTGATAGTGTTGAAAAACCACTTTTCACAATTGTGTTAGTGTTGAAAAACCACTTTTCGCACTTGTGTTGGTGCAGGAAACCACTTTTGCACTTGTGCTAGTGTGGAAAAACAACTTTTCGCACTTGTGTTAGTGTTGAAAAACCACTTTTCGCACTTGTGTTATTGTTGAAAAACCACTTTTAGCACTTGTGTTGGTGCAGGAAACCACTTTTGCACTTGTATTAGTGTGGAAAAAACACTTTTTGCACTTGTGATAGTGTTGAAAAACCACTTTTCGCACTTGTGTTAGTGTTGAAAAACCACTTTTCGCACTTGTGTTGGTGCAGGAAACCACTTTTGCACTTGTATTAGTGTGGAAAAAACCACTTTTCGCACTTGTGTTAGTTTTGAAAAACCACTTTTCGAACTTGTGTTGGTGCAGGAAACCACTTTTGCACTTGTGTTAGTGTTGAAAAACCACTTTTCGCACTTGTGTTAGTGTTGAAAAACCACTTTTCGCACTTGTGTTGGTGCAGGAACCCACTTTTGCACTTGTATTAGTGTGGAAAAAACACTTTTCGCACTTGTGTTAGTGTTGAAAAACCACTTTTCGTACTTGTGTTAGTGATGAAAAACCACTTTTCGCACTTGTGTTGGTGCAGGTAACCACTTTTGCACTTGTATTAGTGTGGAAAAACACTTTTTGCACTTGTGATAGTGTTGAAAAACCACTTTTCGCACTTGTGTTAGTGTTGAAAAACCACTTTTCGCACTTGTGTTGTTGCAGGAAACCACTTTTGCACTTGTATTAGTGTGGAAAAACCACTTTTCGCACTTGTGTTAGTGTTGAAAAACCACTTTTCGCACTTGTGTTAGTGTTGAAAAACCACTTTTCGCACTTGTGTTGGTGCAGGAAACCACTTTTGCACTTGTATTAGTGTGGAAAAAACACTTTTTGCACTTGTGTTAGTGTTGAAAGACCACTTTTCGCACTTGTGTTAGTGTTGAAAAACCACTTTTCGCACTTGTGTTGGTGCAGGAAACCACTTTTGCACTTGTATTAGTGTGGAAAAACCACTTTTCGCACTTGTATTAGTGTTGAAAAACCACTTTTCGCACTTTTGTTAGTGTTGAAAAACCACTTTTCGCACTTGTGGGGGTGCAGGAAACCACTTTTGCACTTGTATTAGTGTGGAAAAACACTTTTTGCACTTGTGATAGTGTTGAAAAACCACTTTTCGCACTTGTGTTAGTGTTGAAAAACCACTTTTCGCACTTGTGTTGGTGCAGGAAACCACTTTTGCACTTGTATTAGTGTGGAAAAACCGCTTTTCGCACTTGTGTTAGTGTTGAAAAACCACTTTTCGCACTTGTGTTAGTGTTGAAAAAACACTTTTCGCACTTGTGTTGGTGCAGGAAACCACTTTTGCACTTGTATTAGTGTGGAAAAAACACTTTTTGCACTTGTGATAGTGTTGAAAAACCACTTTTCACACTTGTGTTAGTGTTGAAAAACCACTTTTCGCACTTGTGTTGGTGCAGGAAACCACTTTTGCACTTGTATTAGTGTGGAAAAAACACTTTTTGCACTTGTGATAGTGTTGAAAAACCACTTTTCGCACTTGTGTTAGTGTTGAAAAACCACTTTTCGCACTTGTGTTGGTGCAGGAAACCACTTTTGCACTTGTATTAGTGTGGAAAAACCACTTTTCGCACTTGTGTTAGTGTTGAAAAACCACTTTTCGCACTTGTGTTGGTGCAGGAAACCACTTTCCGCACTTCAGCTATTGTTGCAGAACCACTTTCCGCACATGTGCTGGCGTTGAAAACCGCTTTCACACTTGTGTTAGTGTTGAAAAACCACTTTCCGCACTTCAGCTATTGTTGCAGAACCACTTTCCGCACATGTGCCGGCGTTGAAAACCACTTTCCGCACTTGTGTTAGTGTTGCAGAACCACTTTCCGTACTTGTGCTGGCATTGAAAACCACTTCTTGCACTTGTGTTCGTATTGCAAAACCACTTTCCACACTTATGCTGGCATTGAAAACCACTTTCCGCACATGAGCTAGTGTTGCAGATCCACTTTCCGCACTTGTGCTAGCGATGAAAACCACTTTCCGCACTTGTGTAAGTGTTGCAGAACCACTTTTTGCACATGTGTTAGTGTTGCAAAACCACTTTCCACACTTGTGCTGGCATTGAAAACCACTTTTTGCACTTGTGTTTGTGTTGCAAAACCACTTTCCACACTTGTGCTGGCATTGAAAACCACTTTCCGCACTTGAGCTAGTGTTGCAGAACTACTTTCCGCACTTGTGCTGGCATTGAATACCACTTTTTGCACTTGTGTTGGTGTTGCAAAACCACTTTCCACACTTATGCTGGTGTGGAAAGCCACTTTCCGCACTTGAGCTTGTGTTGCAGAACCACTTTCCGCACTTGTGCTGGCGTTGAAAACCACTTTCCGCACTTGTGTTAGTGTTGCCAAACCACTTTCCACACTTGGGCTGGCATTGAAACCCACTTTCACATATGTGCTCGTATTGCAAAACCACTTTCCGCACTTGTGCTGGCATTGAAAACCACTTTTCGCGCACCTGTTAGTGTTGAAAAACCACTTTTCGCACTTGTGTTGGTGCAGGAAATCACTTTTGCACTTGTATTAGTGTGGAAAAACCACTTTTCGCACTTGTGTTAGTGTTGAAAAACCACTTTTCGCACTTGTGTTAGTGTTGAAAAACCACTTTTCGCACTTGTGTTGGTGCAGGAAACCACTTTTGCACTTGTATTAGTGTGGAAAAAACACTTTTTGCACTTGTGATAGTGTTGAAAAACCACTTTTCGCACTTGTGTTAGTGTTGAAAAACCACTTTTCGCACTTGTGTTGGTGCAGGAAACCACTTTTGCACTTGTATTAGTGTGGAAAAACCACTTTTCGCACTTGTGTTAGTGTTGAAAAACCACTTTTCGCACTTGTGTTAGTGTTGAAAAACCACTTTTCGCACTTGTGTTGGTGCAGGAAACCACTTTTGCACTTGTATTAGTGTGGAAAAAACACTTTTTGCACTTGTGATAGTGTTGAAAAACCACTTTTCGCACTTGTGTTAGTGTTGAAAAACCACTTTTCGCACTTGTGTTGGTGCAGGAAACCACATTTTCACTTGTATTAGTGTGGAAAAAACACTTTTTGCACTTGTGATTGTGTTGAAAAACCACTTTTCGCACTTGTGTTAGTGTTGAAAAACCACTTTTAGCACTTGTATTGGTGCAGGAAACCACTTTTGCTCTTGTATTAGTGTGGAAAAACCACTTTTCGCACTTGTGTTAGTGTTGAAAAACCACTTTTCGCACTTGTGTTAGTGTTGAAAAACCACTTTTCGCACTTGTGTTAGTGTTGAAAAACCACTTTTCGCACTTGTATTAGTGTGGAAAAAACACTTTTTGCACTTGTGATAGTGTTGAAAAACCACTTTTCGCACTTGTGTTAGTGTTGAAAAACTACTTTTCGCACTTGTGTTGGTGCAGGAAACCACTTTTGCACTTGTATTAGTGTGGAAAAACCACTTTTCGCACTTGTGTTAGTGTTGAAAAACCACTTTTCGCACTTGTGTTAGTGTTGAAAAACCACTTTTCGCACTTGTGTTAGTGTTGAAAAACCACTTTTCGCACTTGTGTTGGTGCAGGAAACCACATTTGCACTTGTATTAGTGTGGAAAAACCACTTTTCGCACTTGTGATAGTGTTGAAAAACCACTTTTCGCACTTGTGTTAGTGTTGAAAAACCACTTTTCGCACCTGTGTTGGTGCAGAAAACCACTTTTGCACTTGTATTAGTGTGGAAAAAACACTTTTCGCACTTGTGTTAGTGTTGAAAAACCACTTTTCGCACTTGTGTTATTGTTGAAAAACCACTTTTCGCACTTGTGTTGGTGCAGGAAACCACTTTTGCACTTGTATTAGTGATAGTGTTGAAAAACCACTTTTCGCACTTGTGTTAGTGTTGAAAAACCACTTTTCGCACTTGTGATAGTGTTGAAAAACCACTTTTCGCACTTGTGTTAGTGTTGAAAAACTACTTTTCGCACTTGTGTTGGTGCAGGAAACCACTTTTGCACTTGTATTAGTGTGGAAAAACCACTTTTCGCACTTGTGTTAGTGTTGAAAAACCACTTTTCGCACTTGTGTTAGTGTTGAAAAACCACTTTTCGCACTTGTGTTGGTGCAGGAAACCACTTTTGCACTTGTATTAGTGATAGTGTTGAAAAACCACTTTTCGCACTTGTGTTAGTGTTGAAAAACCACTTTTCGCACTTGTGTTGGTGCAGGAAACCACTTTTGCACTTGTATTAGTGTGGAAAAAACACTTTTTGCACTTGTGATAGTGTTGAAAAACCACTTTTCACAATTGTGTTAGTGTTGAAAAACCACTTTTCGCACTTGTGTTGGTGCAGGAAACCACTTTTGCACTTGTGCTAGTGTGGAAAAACAACTTTTCGCACTTGTGTTAGTGTTGAAAAACCACTTTTCGCACTTGTGTTATTGTTGAAAAACCACTTTTAGCACTTGTGTTGGTGCAGGAAACCACTTTTGCACTTGTATTAGTGTGGAAAAAACACTTTTTGCACTTGTGATAGTGTTGAAAAACCACTTTTCGCACTTGTGTTAGTGTTGAAAAACCACTTTTCGCACTTGTGTTGGTGCAGGAAACCACTTTTGCACTTGTATTAGTGTGGAAAAAACCACTTTTCGCACTTGTGTTAGTTTTGAAAAACCACTTTTCGAACTTGTGTTGGTGCAGGAAACCACTTTTGCACTTGTGTTAGTGTTGAAAAACCACTTTTCGCACTTGTGTTAGTGTTGAAAAACCACTTTTCGCACTTGTGTTGGTGCAGGAACCCACTTTTGCACTTGTATTAGTGTGGAAAAAACACTTTTCGCACTTCTGTTAGTGTTGAAAAACCACTTTTCGTACTTGTGTTAGTGATGAAAAACCACTTTTCGCACTTGTGTTGGTGCAGGTAACCACTTTTGCACTTGTATTAGTGTGGAAAAACACTTTTTGCACTTGTGATAGTGTTGAAAAACCACTTTTCGCACTTGTGTTAGTGTTGAAAAACCACTTTTCGCACTTGTGTTGTTGCAGGAAACCACTTTTGCACTTGTATTAGTGTGGAAAAACCACTTTTCGCACTTGTGTTAGTGTTGAAAAACCACTTTTCGCACTTGTGTTAGTGTTGAAAAACCACTTTTCGCACTTGTGTTGGTGCAGGAAACCACTTTTGCACTTGTATTAGTGTGGAAAAAACACTTTTTGCACTTGTGTTAGTGTTGAAAGACCACTTTTCGCACTTGTGTTAGTGTTGAAAAACCACTTTTCGCACTTGTGTTGGTGCAGGAAACCACTTTTGCACTTGTATTAGTGTGGAAAAACCACTTTTCGCACTTGTATTAGTGTTGAAAAACCACTTTTCGCACTTTTGTTAGTGTTGAAAAACCACTTTTCGCACTTGTGGGGGTGCAGGAAACCACTTTTGCACTTGTATTAGTGTGGAAAAACACTTTTTGCACTTGTGATAGTGTTGAAAAACCACTTTTCGCACTTGTGTTAGTGTTGAAAAACCACTTTTCGCACTTGTGTTGGTGCAGGAAACCACTTTTGCACTTGTATTAGTGTGGAAAAACCGCTTTTCGCACTTGTGTTAGTGTTGAAAAACCACTTTTCGCACTTGTGTTAGTGTTGAAAAAACACTTTTCGCACTTGTGTTGGTGCAGGAAACCACTTTTGCACTTGTATTAGTGTGGAAAAAACACTTTTTGCACTTGTGATAGTGTTGAAAAACCACTTTTCACACTTGTGTTAGTGTTGAAAAACCACTTTTCGCACTTGTGTTGGTGCAGGAAACCACTTTTGCACTTGTATTAGTGTGGAAAAAACACTTTTTGCACTTGTGATAGTGTTGAAAAACCACTTTTCGCACTTGTGTTAGTGTTGAAAAACCACTTTTCGCACTTGTGTTGGTGCAGGAAACCACTTTTGCACTTGTATTAGTGTGGAAAAACCACTTTTCGCACTTGTGTTAGTGTTGAAAAACCACTTTTCGCACTTGTGTTGGTGCAGGAAACCACTTTCCGCACTTCAGCTATTGTTGCAGAACCACTTTCCGCACATGTGCTGGCGTTGAAAACCGCTTTCACACTTGTGTTAGTGTTGAAAAACCACTTTCCGCACTTCAGCTATTGTTGCAGAACCACTTTCCGCACATGTGCCGGCGTTGAAAACCACTTTCCGCACTTGTGTTAGTGTTGCAGAACCACTTTCCGTACTTGTGCTGGCATTGAAAACCACTTCTTGCACTTGTGTTCGTATTGCAAAACCACTTTCCACACTTATGCTGGCATTGAAAACCACTTTCCGCACATGAGCTAGTGTTGCAGATCCACTTTCCGCACTTGTGCTAGCGATGAAAACCACTTTCCGCACTTGTGTAAGTGTTGCAGAACCACTTTTTGCACATGTGTTAGTGTTGCAAAACCACTTTCCACACTTGTGCTGGCATTGAAAACCACTTTTTGCACTTGTGTTTGTGTTGCAAAACCACTTTCCACACTTGTGCTGGCATTGAAAACCACTTTCCGCACTTGAGCTAGTGTTGCAGAACTACTTTCCGCACTTGTGCTGGCATTGAATACCACTTTTTGCACTTGTGTTGGTGTTGCAAAACCACTTTCCACACTTATGCTGGTGTGGAAAGCCACTTTCCGCACTTGAGCTTGTGTTGCAGAACCACTTTCCGCACTTGTGCTGGCGTTGAAAACCACTTTCCGCACTTGTGTTAGTGTTGCCAAACCACTTTCCACACTTGGGCTGGCATTGAAACCCACTTTCACATATGTGCTCGTATTGCAAAACCACTTTCCGCACTTGTGCTGGCATTGAAAACCACTTTTCGCGCACCTGTTAGTGTTGAAAAACCACTTTTCGCACTTGTGTTGGTGCAGGAAACCACTTTTGCACTTGTATTAGTGTGGAAAAACCACTTTTCGCACTTGTGTTAGTGTTGAAAAACCACTTTTCGCACTTGTGTTAGTGTTGAAAAACCACTTTTCGCACTTGTGTTGGTGCAGGAAACCACTTTTGCACTTGTATTAGTGTGGAAAAAACACTTTTTGCACTTGTGATAGTGTTGAAAAACCACTTTTCGCACTTGTGTTAGTGTTGAAAAACCACTTTTCGCACTTGTGTTGGTGCAGGAAACCACTTTTGCACTTGTATTAGTGTGGAAAAACCACTTTTCGCACTTGTGTTAGTGTTGAAAAACCACTTTTCGCACTTGTGTTAGTGTTGAAAAACCACTTTTCGCACTTGTGTTGGTGCAGGAAACCACTTTTGCACTTGTATTAGTGTGGAAAAAACACTTTTTGCACTTGTGATAGTGTTGAAAAACCACTTTTCGCACTTGTGTTAGTGTTGAAAAACCACTTTTCGCACTTGTGTTGGTGCAGGAAACCACATTTTCACTTGTATTAGTGTGGAAAAAACACTTTTTGCACTTGTGATTGTGTTGAAAAACCACTTTTCGCACTTGTGTTAGTGTTGAAAAACCACTTTTAGCACTTGTATTGGTGCAGGAAACCACTTTTGCTCTTGTATTAGTGTGGAAAAACCACTTTTCGCACTTGTGTTAGTGTTGAAAAACCACTTTTCGCACTTGTGTTAGTGTTGAAAAACCACTTTTCGCACTTGTGTTAGTGTTGAAAAACCACTTTTCGCACTTGTATTAGTGTGGAAAAAACACTTTTTGCACTTGTGATAGTGTTGAAAAACCACTTTTCGCACTTGTGTTAGTGTTGAAAAACTACTTTTCGCACTTGTGTTGGTGCAGGAAACCACTTTTGCACTTGTATTAGTGTGGAAAAACCACTTTTCGCACTTGTGTTAGTGTTGAAAAACCACTTTTCGCACTTGTGTTAGTGTTGAAAAACCACTTTTCGCACTTGTGTTGGTGCAGGAAACCACTTTTGCACTTGTATTAGTGATAGTGTTGAAAAACCACTTTTCGCACTTGTGTTAGTGTTGAAAAACCACTTTTCGCACTTGTGTTGGTGCAGGAAACCACATTTGCACTTGTATTAGTGTGGAAAAACCACTTTTCGCACTTGTGTTAGTGTTGAAAAACCACTTTTCACACTTGTGTTGGTGCAGGAAACCACTTTTGCACTTGTATTAGTGTGGAAAAACCACTTTTCGCACTTGTGTTAGTGTTGAAAAACCACTTTTCGCACTTGTGTTAGTGTTGAAAAACCACTTTTCGCACTTGTGTTAGTGTTGAAAAACCACTTTTCACAATTGTGTTGGTGCACGAACCCACTTTTGCACTTGTATTAGTGTGGAAAAAACACTTTTCACACTTGTGTTAGTGTTGAAAAACCACTTTTCGTACTTGTGTTAGTGTTGAAAAACCACTTTTCGCACTTGTGTTGGTGCAGGTAACCACTTTTGCACTTGTATTAGTGTGGAAAAAACACTTTTTGCACTTGTGATAGTGTTGAAAAACCACTTTTCGCACTTGTGTTAGTGTTGAAAAACCACTTTTCGCACTTGTGTTGGTGCAGGAAACCACTTTTGCACTTGTATTAGTGTGGAAAAACCACTTTTCGCACTTGTGTTAGTGTTGAAAAACCACTTTTCGCACTTGTGTTAGTGTTGAAAAACCACTTTTCGCACTTGTGTTGGTGCAGGAAACCACTTTTGCACTTGTATTAGTGTGGAAAATACACTTTTTGCACTTGTGTTAGTGTTGAAAAACCACTTTTCGCACTTGTGTTAGTATTGAAAAACCACTTTTCGCACTTGTGTTGGTGCAGGAAACCACTTTTGCACTTGTATTAGTGTCGAAAAACCACTTTTTGCACTTGGGATAGTGTTGAAATACCACTTTTCGCACTTCTGTTAGTGTTGAAAAACCACTTTTCGCACTTGTGTTGGTGCAGGAAACCACTTTTGCACTTGTATTAGTGTGGAAAAACCACTTTTCGCACTTGTGTTAGTGTTGAAAAACCACTTTTCGCACTTGTGTTGGTGCAGGAAACCACTTTGGCACTTGTATTAGTGTCGAAAAACCACTTTTTGCACTTGGGATAGTGTTGAAATACCACTTTTCGCACTTGTGTTAGTGTTGAAAAACCACTTTTCGCACTTGTGTTGGTGCAGGAAACCACTTTTGCACTTGTATTAGTGTGGAAAAAACACATTTTGCACTTGTGATAGTGTTGAAAAACCACTTTTCACAATTGTGTTAGTGTTGAAAAACCACTTTTCGCACTTGTGTTGGTGCAGGAAACCACTTTTGCACTTGTGTTAGTGTGGAAAAACAACTTTTCGCACTTGTGTTAGTGTTGAAAAACCACTTTTCGCACTTGTGTTATTGTTGAAAAACCACTTTTAGCACTTGTGTTGGTGCAGGAAACCACTTTTGCACTTGTATTAGTGTTGAAAAACCACTTTTCGCACTTGTGTTAGTGTTGAAAAACCACTTTTCGCACTTGTGTTGGTGCAGGAAACCACTTTTGCACTTGTATTAGTGTGGAAAAAACCACTTTTCGCACTTGTGTTAGTTTTGAAAAACCACTTTCCACACTTGTGCTGGCATTGAAAACCACTTTTTGCACTTGTGTTTGTGTTGCAAAACCACTTTCCGCACTTCAGCTATTGTTGCAGAACCACTTTCCGCACATGTGCCGGCGTTGAAAACCACTTTCCGCACTTGTGTTAGTGTTGCAGAACCACTTTCCGTACTTGTGCTGGCATTGAAAACCACTTCTTGCACTTGTGTTCGTATTGCAAAACCACTTTCCACACTTATGCTGGCATTGAAAACCACTTTCCACACATGAGCTAGTGTTGCAGATCCACTTTCCGCACTTGTGCTAGCGATGAAAACCACTTTCCGCACTTGTGTTAGTGTTGCAGAACCACTTTTTGCACATGTGTTAGTGTTGCAAAACCACTTTCCACACTTGTGCTGGCATTGAAAACCACTTTCCGCACTTGAGCTAGTGTTGCAGAACTACTTTCCGCACTTGTGCTGGCATTGAATACCACTTTTTGCACTTGTGTTGGTGTTGCAAAACCACTTTCCACACTTATGCTGGTGTGGAAAGCCACTTTCCGCACTTGAGCTTGTGTTGCAGAACCACTTTCCGCACTTGTGCTGGCGTTGAAAACCACTTTCCGCACTTGTGTTAGTGTTGCCAAACCACTTTCCACACTTGGGCTGGCATTGAAACCCACTTTCACATATGTGCTCGTATTGCAAAACCACTTTCCGCACTTGTGCTGGCATTGAAAACCACTTTTCGCGCACCTGTTAGTGTTGAAAAACCACTTTTCGCACTTGTGTTGGTGCAGGAAACCACTTTTGCACTTGTATTAGTGTGGAAAAACCACTTTTCGCACTTGTGTTAGTGTTGAAAAACCACTTTTCGCACTTGTGTTAGTGTTGAAAAACCACTTTTCGCACTTGTGTTGGTGCAGGAAACCACTTTTGCACTTGTATTAGTGTGGAAAAAACACTTTTTGCACTTGTGATAGTGTTGAAAAACCACTTTTCGCACTTGTGTTAGTGTTGAAAAACCACTTTTCGCACTTGTGTTGGTGCAGGAAACCACTTTTGCACTTGTATTAGTGTGGAAAAACCACTTTTCGCACTTGTGTTAGTGTTGAAAAACCACTTTTCGCACTTGTGTTAGTGTTGAAAAACCACTTTTCGCACTTGTGTTGGTGCAGGAAACCACTTTTGCACTTGTATTAGTGTGGAAAAAACACTTTTTGCACTTGTGATAGTGTTGAAAAACCACTTTTCGCACTTGTGTTAGTGTTGAAAAACCACTTTTCGCACTTGTGTTGGTGCAGGAAACCACATTTGCACTTGTATTAGTGTGGAAAAAACACTTTTTGCACTTGTGATTGTGTTGAAAAACCACTTTTCGCACTTGTGTTAGTGTTGAAAAACCACTTTTAGCACTTGTATTGGTGCAGGAAACCACTTTTGCTGTTGTATTAGTGTGGAAAAACCACTTTTCGCACTTGTGTTAGTGTTGAAAAACCACTTTTCGCACTTGTGTTAGTGTTGAAAAACCATTTTTCGCACTTGTGTTAGTGTTGAAAAACCACTTTTCGCACTTGTATTAGTGTGGAAAAAACACTTTTTGCACTTGTGATAGTGTTGAAAAACCACTTTTCGCACTTGTGTTAGTGTTGAAAAACCACTTTTCGCACTTGTGTTGGTGCAGGAAACCACTTTTGCACTTGTATTAGTGTGGAAAAACCACTTTTCGCACTTGTGTTAGTGTTGAAAAACCACTTTTCGCACTTGTGTTAGTGTTGAAAAACCACTTTTCGCACTTGTGTTGGTGCAGGAAACCACTTTTGCACTTGTATTAGTGTGGAAAAAACACTTTTTGCACTTGTGTTAGTGTTGAAAAACCACTTTTCGCACTTGTGTTAGTGTTGAAAAAACACTTTTCGCACTTGTGTTGGTGCAGGAAACCACTTTTGCACTTGTATTAGTGTGGAAAAACCGCTTTTCGCACTTGTGTTAGTGTTGAAAAACCACTTTTCGCACTTGTGTTAGTGTTGAAAAAACACTTTTCGCACTTGTGTTGGTGCAGGAAACCACTTTTGCACTTGTATTAGTGTGGAAAAAACACTTTTTGCACTTGTGATAGTGTTGAAAAACCACTTTTCACACTTGTGTTAGTGTTGAAAAACCACTTTTCGCACTTGTGTTGGTGCAGGAAACCACTTTTGCACTTGTATTAGTGTGGAAAAAACACTTTTTGCACTTGTGATAGTGTTGAAAAACCACTTTTCGCACTTGTGTTAGTGTTGAAAAACCACTTTTCGCACTTGTGTTGGTGCAGGAAACCACTTTTGCACTTGTATTAGTGTGGAAAAACCACTTTTCGCACTTGTGTTAGTGTTGAAAAACCACTTTTCGCACTTGTGTTGGTGCAGGAAACCACTTTCCGCACTTCAGCTATTGTTGCAGAACCACTTTCCGCACATGTGCTGGCGTTGAAAACCGCTTTCACACTTGTGTTAGTGTTGAAAAACCACTTTCCGCACTTCAGCTATTGTTGCAGAACCACTTTCCGCACATGTGCCGGCGTTGAAAACCACTTTCCGCACTTGTGTTAGTGTTGCAGAACCACTTTCCGTACTTGTGCTGGCATTGAAAACCACTTCTTGCACTTGTGTTCGTATTGCAAAACCACTTTCCACACTTATGCTGGCATTGAAAACCACTTTCCGCACATGAGCTGGTGTTGCAGATCCACTTTCCGCACTTGTGCTAGCGATGAAAACCACTTTCCGCACTTGTGTAAGTGTTGCAGAACCACTTTTTGCACATGTGTTAGTGTTGCAAAACCACTTTCCACACTTGTGCTGGCATTGAAAACCACTTTTTGCACTTGTGTTTGTGTTGCAAAACCACTTTCCACACTTGTGCTGGCATTGAAAACCACTTTCCGCACTTGAGCTAGTGTTGCAGAACTACTTTCCGCACTTGTGCTGGCATTGAATACCACTTTTTGCACTTGTGTTGGTGTTGCAAAACCACTTTCCACACTTATGCTGGTGTGGAAAGCCACTTTCCGCACTTGAGCTTGTGTTGCAGAACCACTTTCCGCACTTGTGCTGGCGTTGAAAACCACTTTCCGCACTTGTGTTAGTGTTGCCAAACCACTTTCCACACTTGGGCTGGCATTGAAACCCACTTTCACATATGTGCTCGTATTGCAAAACCACTTTCCGCACTTGTGCTGGCATTGAAAACCACTTTTCGCGCACCTGTTAGTGTTGAAAAACCACTTTTCGCACTTGTGTTGGTGCAGGAAACCACTTTTGCACTTGTATTAGTGTGGAAAAACCACTTTTCGCACTTGTGTTAGTGTTGAAAAACCACTTTTCGCACTTGTGTTAGTGTTGAAAAACCACTTTTCGCACTTGTGTTGGTGCAGGAAACCACTTTTGCACTTGTATTAGTGTGGAAAAAACACTTTTTGCACTTGTGATAGTGTTGAAAAACCACTTTTCGCACTTGTGTTAGTGTTGAAAAACCACTTTTCGCACTTGTGTTGGTGCAGGAAACCACTTTTGCACTTGTATTAGTGTGGAAAAACCACTTTTCGCACTTGTGTTAGTGTTGAAAAACCACTTTTCGCACTTGTGTTAGTGTTGAAAAACCACTTTTCGCACTTGTGTTGGTGCAGGAAACCACTTTTGCACTTGTATTAGTGTGGAAAAAACACTTTTTGCACTTGTGATAGTGTTGAAAAACCACTTTTCGCACTTGTGTTAGTGTTGAAAAACCACTTTTCGCACTTGTGTTGGTGCAGGAAACCACATTTTCACTTGTATTAGTGTGGAAAAAACACTTTTTGCACTTGTGATTGTGTTGAAAAACCACTTTTCGCACTTGTGTTAGTGTTGAAAAACCACTTTTAGCACTTGTATTGGTGCAGGAAACCACTTTTGCTCTTGTATTAGTGTGGAAAAACCACTTTTCGCACTTGTGTTAGTGTTGAAAAACCACTTTTCGCACTTGTGTTAGTGTTGAAAAACCACTTTTCGCACTTGTGTTAGTGTTGAAAAACCACTTTTCGCACTTGTATTAGTGTGGAAAAAACACTTTTTGCACTTGTGATAGTGTTGAAAAACCACTTTTCGCACTTGTGTTAGTGTTGAAAAACTACTTTTCGCACTTGTGTTGGTGCAGGAAACCACTTTTGCACTTGTATTAGTGTGGAAAAACCACTTTTCGCACTTGTGTTAGTGTTGAAAAACCACTTTTCGCACTTGTGTTAGTGTTGAAAAACCACTTTTCGCACTTGTGTTGGTGCAGGAAACCACTTTTGCACTTGTATTAGTGATAGTGTTGAAAAACCACTTTTCGCACTTGTGTTAGTGTTGAAAAACCACTTTTCGCACTTGTGTTGGTGCAGGAAACCACATTTGCACTTGTATTAGTGTGGAAAAACCACTTTTCGCACTTGTGTTAGTGTTGAAAAACCACTTTTCACACTTGTGTTGGTGCAGGAAACCACTTTTGCACTTGTATTAGTGTGGAAAAACCACTTTTCGCACTTGTGTTAGTGTTGAAAAACCACTTTTCGCACTTGTGTTAGTGTTGAAAAACCACTTTTCGCACTTGTGTTAGTGTTGAAAAACCACTTTTCACAATTGTGTTGGTGCACGAACCCACTTTTGCACTTGTATTAGTGTGGAAAAAACACTTTTCACACTTGTGTTAGTGTTGAAAAACCACTTTTCGTACTTGTGTTAGTGTTGAAAAACCACTTTTCGCACTTGTGTTGGTGCAGGTAACCACTTTTGCACTTGTATTAGTGTGGAAAAAACACTTTTTGCACTTGTGATAGTGTTGAAAAACCACTTTTCGCACTTGTGTTAGTGTTGAAAAACCACTTTTCGCACTTGTGTTGGTGCAGGAAACCACTTTTGCACTTGTATTAGTGTGGAAAAACCACTTTTCGCACTTGTGTTAGTGTTGAAAAACCACTTTTCGCACTTGTGTTAGTGTTGAAAAACCACTTTTCGCACTTGTGTTGGTGCAGGAAACCACTTTTGCACTTGTATTAGTGTGGAAAATACACTTTTTGCACTTGTGTTAGTGTTGAAAAACCACTTTTCGCACTTGTGTTAGTATTGAAAAACCACTTTTCGCACTTGTGTTGGTGCAGGAAACCACTTTTGCACTTGTATTAGTGTCGAAAAACCACTTTTTGCACTTGGGATAGTGTTGAAATACCACTTTTCGCACTTCTGTTAGTGTTGAAAAACCACTTTTCGCACTTGTGTTGGTGCAGGAAACCACTTTTGCACTTGTATTAGTGTGGAAAAACCACTTTTCGCACTTGTGTTAGTGTTGAAAAACCACTTTTCGCACTTGTGTTGGTGCAGGAAACCACTTTGGCACTTGTATTAGTGTCGAAAAACCACTTTTTGCACTTGGGATAGTGTTGAAATACCACTTTTCGCACTTGTGTTAGTGTTGAAAAACCACTTTTCGCACTTGTGTTGGTGCAGGAAACCACTTTTGCACTTGTATTAGTGTGGAAAAAACACATTTTGCACTTGTGATAGTGTTGAAAAATCACTTTTCACAATTGTGTTAGTGTTGAAAAACCACTTTTCGCACTTGTGTTGGTGCAGGAAACCACTTTTGCACTTGTGTTAGTGTGGAAAAACAACTTTTCGCACTTGTGTTAGTGTTGAAAAACCACTTTTCGCACTTGTGTTATTGTTGAAAAACCACTTTTAGCACTTGTGTTGGTGCAGGAAACCACTTTTGCACTTGTATTAGTGTTGAAAAACCACTTTTCGCACTTGTGTTAGTGTTGAAAAACCACTTTTCGCACTTGTGTTGGTGCAGGAAACCACTTTTGCACTTGTATTAGTGTGGAAAAAACCACTTTTCGCACTTGTGTTAGTTTTGAAAAACCACTTTCCACACTTGTGCTGGCATTGAAAACCACTTTTTGCACTTGTGTTTGTGTTGCAAAACCACTTTCCGCACTTCAGCTATTGTTGCAGAACCACTTTCCGCACATGTGCCGGCGTTGAAAACCACTTTCCGCACTTGTGTTAGTGTTGCAGAACCACTTTCCGTACTTGTGCTGGCATTGAAAACCACTTCTTGCACTTGTGTTCGTATTGCAAAACCACTTTCCACACTTATGCTGGCATTGAAAACCACTTTCCACACATGAGCTAGTGTTGCAGATCCACTTTCCGCACTTGTGCTAGCGATGAAAACCACTTTCCGCACTTGTGTTAGTGTTGCAGAACCACTTTTTGCACATGTGTTAGTGTTGCAAAACCACTTTCCACACTTGTGCTGGCATTGAAAACCACTTTCCGCACTTGAGCTAGTGTTGCAGAACTACTTTCCGCACTTGTGCTGGCATTGAATACCACTTTTTGCACTTGTGTTGGTGTTGCAAAACCACTTTCCACACTTATGCTGGTGTGGAAAGCCACTTTCCGCACTTGAGCTTGTGTTGCAGAACCACTTTCCGCACTTGTGCTGGCGTTGAAAACCACTTTCCGCACTTGTGTTAGTGTTGCCAAACCACTTTCCACACTTGGGCTGGCATTGAAACCCACTTTCACATATGTGCTCGTATTGCAAAACCACTTTCCGCACTTGTGCTGGCATTGAAAACCACTTTTCGCGCACCTGTTAGTGTTGAAAAACCACTTTTCGCACTTGTGTTGGTGCAGGAAACCACTTTTGCACTTGTATTAGTGTGGAAAAACCACTTTTCGCACTTGTGTTAGTGTTGAAAAACCACTTTTCGCACTTGTGTTAGTGTTGAAAAACCACTTTTCGCACTTGTGTTGGTGCAGGAAACCACTTTTGCACTTGTATTAGTGTGGAAAAAACACTTTTTGCACTTGTGATAGTGTTGAAAAACCACTTTTCGCACTTGTGTTAGTGTTGAAAAACCACTTTTCGCACTTGTGTTGGTGCAGGAAACCACTTTTGCACTTGTATTAGTGTGGAAAAACCACTTTTCGCACTTGTGTTAGTGTTGAAAAACCACTTTTCGCACTTGTGTTAGTGTTGAAAAACCACTTTTCGCACTTGTGTTGGTGCAGGAAACCACTTTTGCACTTGTATTAGTGTGGAAAAAACACTTTTTGCACTTGTGATAGTGTTGAAAAACCACTTTTCGCACTTGTGTTAGTGTTGAAAAACCACTTTTCGCACTTGTGTTGGTGCAGGAAACCACATTTGCACTTGTATTAGTGTGGAAAAAACACTTTTTGCACTTGTGATTGTGTTGAAAAACCACTTTTCGCACTTGTGTTAGTGTTGAAAAACCACTTTTAGCACTTGTATTGGTGCAGGAAACCACTTTTGCTGTTGTATTAGTGTGGAAAAACCACTTTTCGCACTTGTGTTAGTGTTGAAAAACCACTTTTCGCACTTGTGTTAGTGTTGAAAAACCATTTTTCGCACTTGTGTTAGTGTTGAAAAACCACTTTTCGCACTTGTATTAGTGTGGAAAAAACACTTTTTGCACTTGTGATAGTGTTGAAAAACCACTTTTCGCACTTGTGTTAGTGTTGAAAAACCACTTTTCGCACTTGTGTTGGTGCAGGAAACCACTTTTGCACTTGTATTAGTGTGGAAAAACCACTTTTCGCACTTGTGTTAGTGTTGAAAAACCACTTTTCGCACTTGTGTTAGTGTTGAAAAACCACTTTTCGCACTTGTGTTGGTGCAGGAAACCACTTTTGCACTTGTATTAGTGTGGAAAAAACACTTTTTGCACTTGTGATAGTGTTGAAAAACCACTTTTCGCACTTGTGTTAGTGTTGAAAAACCACTTTTCGCACTTGTGTTGGTGCAGGAAACCACATTTGCACTTGTATTAGTGTGGAAAAAACACTTTTTGCACTTGTGATAGTGCTGAAAAACCACTTTTCGCACTTGTGTTAGTGTTGAAAAACCACTTTTCACACTTGTGTTGGTGCAGGAAACCACTTTTGCACTTGTATTAGTGTGGAAAAACCACTTTTCGCACTTGTGTTAGTGTTGAAAAACCACTTTTCGCACTTGTGTTAGTGTTGAAAAACCACTTTTCGCACTTGTGTTAGTGTTGAAAAACCACTTTTCACACTTGTGTTGGTGCAGGAACCCACTTTTGCACTTGTATTAGTGTGGAAAAAACACTTTTCACACTTGTGTTAGTGTTGAAAAACCACTTTTCGTACTTGTGTTAGTGTTGAAAAACCACTTTTCGCACTTGTGTTGGTGCAGGTAACCACTTTTGCACTTGTATTAGTGTGGAAAAACACTTTTTGCACTTGTGATAGTGTTGAAAAACCACTTTTCGCACTTGTGCTAGTGTTGAAAAACCACTTTTCGCACTTGTGTTGGTGCAGGAAACCACTTTTGCATTTGTATTAGTGTGGAAAAACCACTTTTCGCACTTGTGTTAGTGTTGAAAAACCACTTTTCGCACTTGTGTTAGTGTTGAAAAACCACTTTTCGCACTTGTGTTAGTGTTGAAAAACCACTTTTCGCACTTGTATTAGTGTGGAAAAAACACTTTTTGCACTTGTGATAGTGTTGAAAAACCACTTTTCGCACTTGTGTTAGTGTTGAAAAACCACTTTTCGCACTTGTGTTAGTGTTGAAAAACCACTTTTCGCACTTGTATTGGTGCAGGAAACCACTTTTGCACTTGTATTAGTGTGCAAAAACACTATTTGCACTTGTGATAGTGTTGAAAAACCACTTTTCGCACTTGTGTTAGTGTTGAAAAACCACTTTTCGCACTTGTGTTGGTGCAGGGAACCACTTTTGCACTTGTATTAGTGTGGAAAAACCACTTTTCGCACTTGTGTTAGTGTTGAAAAACCACTTTTCGCACTTGTGTTAGTGTTGAAAAACCACTTTTCGCACTTGTGTTGGTGCAGGAAACCACTTTTGCACTTGAGCTTGTGTTGCAGAACCACTTTCCGCACTTGTGCTGGCGTTGAAAACCACTTTCCGCACTTGTGTTAGTGTTGCCAAACCACTTTCCACACTTGGGCTGGCATTGAAACCCACTTTCACATATGTGCTCGTATTGCAAAACCACTTTCCGCACTTGTGCTGGCATTGAAAACCACTTTTCGCGCACCTGTTAGTGTTGAAAAACCACTTTTCGCACTTGTGTTGGTGCAGGAAACCACTTTTGCACTTGTATTAGTGTGGAAAAACCACTTTTCGCACTTGTGTTAGTGTTGAAAAACCACTTTTCGCACTTGTGTTAGTGTTGAAAAACCACTTTTCGCACTTGTGTTGGTGCAGGAAACCACTTTTGCACTTGTATTAGTGTGGAAAAAACACTTTTTGCACTTGTGATAGTGTTGAAAAACCACTTTTCGCACTTGTGTTAGTGTTGAAAAACCACTTTTCGCACTTGTGTTGGTGCAGGAAACCACTTTTGCACTTGTATTAGTGTGGAAAAACCACTTTTCGCACTTGTGTTAGTGTTGAAAAACCACTTTTCGCACTTGTGTTAGTGTTGAAAAACCACTTTTCGCACTTGTGTTGGTGCAGGAAACCACTTTTGCACTTGTATTAGTGTGGAAAAAACACTTTTTGCACTTGTGATAGTGTTGAAAAACCACTTTTCGCACTTGTGTTAGTGTTGAAAAACCACTTTTCGCACTTGTGTTGGTGCAGGAAACCACATTTGCACTTGTATTAGTGTGGAAAAAACACTTTTTGCACTTGTGATTGTGTTGAAAAACCACTTTTTCGCACTTGTGTTAGTGTTGAAAAACCACTTTTAGCACTTGTATTGGTGCAGGAAACCACTTTTGCTGTTGTATTAGTGTGGAAAAACCACTTTTCGCACTTGTGTTAGTGTTGAAAAACCACTTTTCGCACTTGTGTTAGTGTTGAAAAACCATTTTTCGCACTTGTGTTAGTGTTGAAAAACCACTTTTCGCACTTGTATTAGTGTGGAAAAAACACTTTTTGCACTTGTGATAGTGTTGAAAAACCACTTTTCGCACTTGTGTTAGTGTTGAAAAACCACTTTTCGCACTTGTGTTGGTGCAGGAAACCACTTTTGCACTTGTATTAGTGTGGAAAAACCACTTTTCGCACTTGTGTTAGTGTTGAAAAACCACTTTTCGCACTTGTGTTAGTGTTGAAAAACCACTTTTCGCACTTGTGTTGGTGCAGGAAACCACTTTTGCACTTGTATTAGTGTGGAAAAAACACTTTTTGCACTTGTGATAGTGTTGAAAAACCACTTTTCGCACTTGTGTTAGTGTTGAAAAACCACTTTTCGCACTTGTGTTGGTGCAGGAAACCACATTTGCACTTGTATTAGTGTGGAAAAAACACTTTTTGCACTTGTGATAGTGCTGAAAAACCACTTTTCGCACTTGTGTTAGTGTTGAAAAACCACTTTTCACACTTGTGTTGGTGCAGGAAACCACTTTTGCACTTGTATTAGTGTGGAAAAACCACTTTTCGCACTTGTGTTAGTGTTGAAAAACCACTTTTCGCACTTGTGTTAGTGTTGAAAAACCACTTTTCGCACTTGTGTTAGTGTTGAAAAACCACTTTTCACACTTGTGTTGGTGCAGGAACCCACTTTTGCACTTGTATTAGTGTGGAAAAAACACTTTTCACACTTGTGTTAGTGTTGAAAAACCACTTTTCGTACTTGTGTTAGTGTTGAAAAACCACTTTTCGCACTTGTGTTGGTGCAGGTAACCACTTTTGCACTTGTATTAGTGTGGAAAAACACTTTTTGCACTTGTGATAGTGTTGAAAAACCACTTTTCGCACTTGTGCTAGTGTTGAAAAACCACTTTTCGCACTTGTGTTGGTGCAGGAAACCACTTTTGCATTTGTATTAGTGTGGAAAAACCACTTTTCGCACTTGTGTTTTTTTTTTTTTTTTTTTTTTTTTTTTTTTTTTTTTTTTTTTTTTTTTTTTTTTTTTTTTTTTTTTTTTTTTTTTTTTTTTTTTTTTTTTTTTTTTTTTGTTGTTGTATACAATATCGAGGCTCGTGAAAGAGCGAACATTAATCACACAGAAAGACAAACCGACACATAAAACATATAACATAGGGAGCGGTAGACAAGATGGGGAGAGAGGGGGAAGGACACAAACACAACATTTGAGAGCAGGGACCGAGAGACATGGAGACATCGAGAGATCTGAGAGAGGGCGAGGGCTTTGGGGGGAGGGGGGGGGCGTGGGAAGGGGGCAGTGGGAGAGGTATAAAACATATGGACACTGCCAGGACTTCCAGGAAAGAAGTTGGAATTTCAAACAAGGTGGATCTGGGGTGAATTAGCGGGGGTAGAAAAGATCAAGGTTTTGGATGGGGGAAGATAAGAGATGGTGGTGAACAGCTGTTTTAAAGACCTGGAGGGAGGAGTGGGATTGAAGGGAGTGAGGGAGTTTGTTCCAGAGGCGGGAGAAAAGAGGAATGAAAGAGTGAAGGTGAGCGGAGAGCCGAGATTTCGGCAGTTTAACCATCAGAGGGTTGCTGGCAGATCTTGTGCGACCTGTAGGAATATTTGGGGGACAGAGCACAGAGAGAGCTGGGGGTGCAAGGCCGGAGAGGAGTCGGTAGAAGACAGAAAGACCACCTACCTGCCTGCGGTGAGTGAGTGAAAGGCCCTCAGAGATAGCGTCATCGCGGGAGATTCCAATAATTCTGAAAGCTTTGGTTTCAACAGCGTGAAGCCGAGCTAGGTGTGAGGCAGGAGCACCGGCCCATAGGGGAGAACAGTATTCCATTGAGCTGCGGATGAAAGCCTTGTATGTGGTGAGGAGCTCAGGTGTGCCGAGGAAGGACTTCGCACGACGGAGGATGCCCAGTCGGCGACTGGCTTTGGAGGCCAGCTTGGAAATGTGGTTTTCCCAAGAAAGATCATGGCAGATAGTGAGACCCAAAATCTTGAGCGACAGAACTTCTTGGAGAGGATTGTTGAGAAAGTAGATGGGAGGGTTGTCCAGTCGATCTTTTCGGAGAGACATAGTAAGAGTGTGAGATTTGTCAGGATTGAAAGACATGTTCCACTTGTTTGACCAGTCTGTGATTTTGTCCAGGTCTTCAGAGAGTGAGGAGGCAGCAGACTGCCGATCTGAGGGAAGAGGAATGGAGCGGCAGAGAGTGGAGTCATCAGCAAAGAGATAGAGAGGATTTTCGAGAGAGTCAGAGAGATCATTGATGAAGACCAGAAAAAGCACGGGGCCCAGAACACTGCCTTGGGGAACTCCAGCCTGAACAGGAAGAGGAGATGAGAGAAACCCATTCAGGGCCACACGTTGACGACGACTAGAGAGGAAGTCCGCCAGCCATGCGTGGAGATTTCCATGGATACCAAAGGAGGAGAGTTTGGTGAGCAGAGCGGGGTGCCAGACCGTGTCGAAGGCACGTGATATGTCGAGGGAGACAGCTCTAATTTCCTGTTTGGCATTGAGGACCTCCATCCATTGTTGAGACAGCAGAAGCAGCATGTCCAGAGTAGAGTGACCTGGTCTGAAACCAAATTGATGATCAGAGATCAAGCCATTGGAGAAGAGGAAAGATTTCATATCAGAAGCAATGATGGATTCCATGACTTTGCTGATAATTGGGAGAAGGCTGATTGGTCTGTAGTTGCTAGGATCTGTTTTTGCACCTTTTTTGTGCAAAGCGGTGATGTTGGCTGATTTCCAAGCAGATGGCAGTTGACCTTGAGCAAAAGAGAGGGTGAAGAGAACAGAGAGAGGGTGAGATAGAGCAGCAGAGCAGGATTTTAGGACCCGTGGGCTGATGCCGTCGGGTCCAGTTGCAGAATCAGAGTCGAGGGTTGACAGAAACTTTTCCACCTTGTCAGGAGGAAAGGACACGGAGTCCAGGAGCAGCAGGGTACGACTGGGTATGGTGGGTACAGAGAGGGATGGGTTTGGGACACAAGATTTAGAGGCAAACACAGAGTTGAGGCATTCAGCTTTTTCACGTGCGGAGTCAGCTGTGTAGCCGTTTGAGGTAAGGGAGGGGATGGAGGGGGAACAAACACCAGAAACGGATTTGACCAGACGCCACCAGGATTTGGAAGAGGGAGACAGATAAGAGAGTTCGGTCTTGAGAACGGAGAGATATTGTTTCCTGGCTCTCCTGAGGGTGGACACACACTTGTTTCGGGCTTTGTGAAAGGAAATGAGATTTCCTTCCGTTGGATTTGCTTTCCAGGAGACGAAGGCAAGTTGTTTCTGGGCAACAGCCTCACCACAAGATTCCGTGTACCATGGACGGGAGGAAGGGTATGACAACTGAAGACGAGATGGGATAAATCTGTGCATGAGAGAGAGCAATTTACTTTGGAAGAATTCCCAGGATGAGTTGATGTCAGAGGTGGTAGAGATGGGAGACCAGTCCAGATGATTGATGGCTGCTTGAAGACCGTGCCAGTTGGCCTGAGTGAAATGCCAGACTCGTCGACGCTGAGCAGGCTCCCTGAGGATGGTCAGAGAGATGTCCACTTTAACAAGGACATGATCAGATGTTCCGATCGGAGCAGAAGAAGAGCAGCAGACATTTTCAGGGAAGTTAGTCATAACCAAGTCCAGAAGAGAAGATGTTCCGTTGACTGAGATCCGGGTCGGGAAATTGACAGATTGTGTCAGTCCCAGTGAGTCGCAGAAGTCCTTTGCTGAGGAGCCATGGCTGGTGAGAGAGGTACCCACACCCAGCCAACTGGCATGATGACAGTTGAAATCACCACATATGAGGAAGAGAGAGTTGGGATGACTAGATAGAAGTTGGTCCATATCATCAGACAGCGAGATGTAGATGGAGTCATCACTGTTTGGTGGACGGTACAACACACATATGAACAAGAGGTGGGAGCGAAGGGGAAGCCGTAGCCAGAGGTATTCCTGGGGGTGAGGTGGAGAGAGTGCAGTGCAGGGCGAGTGAGGAAGAGAGTTTTTGATAAAGATAGCAACCCCGCCTCCAGGACGAGGCTCAGGTCTATCATACCGGAGGAGGGAGTAGCCCGGGAGAGATACTATGGAATCAGAGACATCATAAAGGAGGAAAGTTTCTGTTAAGCAGATCACGTCTGGTTTGACAGAAGCAACCTGTATGGAGAGATCGGTTAAGTTTGAACGAAGGCCCCGGATGTTTGAGGTCCATACCGTTAATGAAGAGGAAGGGGGAGCATCAGATACAGAACAGGGGGGAGGAGGGGTAGGGTAAGATGTGGAAGAGGTGGAAGAGGTAGGGAGAGCTGTTGAAGGTGTGTCAGAGATTTCAGAATAGCTCGGAGAAAGGGAAGGATGGGGCGGACAAAAGGTTTGATGGTGATTGGGTGAGCCACAATGAGGTGTTATTTGAGGAGGGGGAAGAGCGAGGCAGAAGGTTGGGGGAGATGGAGGTGAGAGTTTGAAGGGGGAAGAAGCGGGGAGGACGCTTTGAGGAGGGGGAGTGAGCGGGGGGAAATTGAGAAGCAATGAGGGTGGGGAGATTTGAAGGGGAGGGGTGAGGGGGGAGTTTGGGAGGGAAGGGACAAGGGGAGGGATTTGAAAGGGATGGGATATGGGGGAGATTTGGAGGGGAGGGGTGAGGCAGGATTCTAGGAGGGGAGGGGCGAGGGGGCGTCTTGGCGGGGAGGGGTGAGGGGGTAGTTTAGGAGGGAGGGGGCAAGGGGGGAGATTTGAAAGGGATGGGTGATGGGGAAGATTTGGAGGGGAGGGGTGATGGGGAAGATTTGGAGGGGAGGGGTTATGGGGAAGATTTGGAGGGGAGGGGTGAGATTGGATTTTTGAAAGTGTACGATTTATGGGAAACGAACATTTATTGCAAAATGAGTTTCTTGTGACCTTCGAGTTAAAAATACGTTTAAGGACGCTGGATGGAGGATGGAGTGCAGGAGAGTTTAGGGAATGTAGAACAAAGGCACTATAGGAGATGGATATTTTTTTTGGGATGAATTGATTTGGTGAGCAAGTCGAAAGCAGCCTTTTAAAGAAGAAGAAGAAAAAGGTGTTATAAAATATGACGGAATACATAACTTGAGGGGAAAGTGTAAACATTGAAGGTTAATGAGTGAAAACTATCTGGGGAAATGGGGGAGAAACACGTGGTCGAAGAACGAACGAACGAATAAGAATGAATAAACGAATGAGAACAGAGAAGGAAATGTTTTTTTTTTTTTTTTTTTTTTTGAGTTGAGATTTACACAAGGAAGTAGGCTATGGGTGAAAAGCCTGGGAATACAGAGAACGAAAGTTATTGGATCACAAACGACGGACCACTGAGAGAAAAACAAAGCCTCAAGGTTGTACAGTGCACACTGTACAAGGCCTTGCTCACGACACGGCAAACAGACGATCAATTTATGAAAGATAAACACCGAGAAACAACCAAAGTTGCACACAATAACTTCACACACCGAAAGATAAATACAGTTTCGACAAAATACAATTGTGAACAGACTTAACTTCGAAAAACGTGGAGACCGTGTGGAGCTTCGAAAATCCCTGCCGCTTGTGCTTTTCGCACTTGTGTTGGTGTTAGTGTTGAAAAACCACTTTTCGCACTTGTGTTAGTGTTGAAAAACCACTTTTCGCACTTGTGTTAGTGTTGAAAAACCACTTTTCGCACTTGTATTAGTGTGGAAAAAACACTTTTTGCACTTGTGATAGTGTTGAAAAACCACTTTTCGCACTTGTGTTAGTGTTGAAAAACCACTTTTCGCACTTGTGTTGGTGCAGGAAACCACTTTTGCACTTGTATTCGTGTGGAAAAACCACTTTTCGCACTTGTGTTAGTGTTGAAAAACCACTTTTCGCACTTGTGTTAGTGTTGAAAAACCACTTTTCGCACTTGTGTTGGTGCAGGAAACCACTTTTGCACTTGTATTAGTGTGGAAAAACCACTTTTCGCACTTGTGTTAGTGTTGAAAAACCACTTTTCGCACTTGTATTAGTGTGGAAAAAACACTTTTTGCACTTGTGATAGTGTTGAAAAACCACTTTTCGCACTTGTGCTAGTGTTGAAAAACCACTTTTCACAATTGTGTTAGTGTTGAAAAACCACTTTTCGCACTTGTGTTGGTGCAGGAAACCACTTTTGCACTTGTGCTAGTGTGGAAAAACAACTTTTCGCACTTGTGTTAGTGTTGAAAAACCACTTTTCGCACTTGTGTTATTGTTGAAAAACCACTTTTAGCACTTGTGTTGGTGCAGGAAACCACTTTTGCACTTGTATTAGTGTGGAAAAAACACTTTTTGCACTTGTGATAGTGTTGAAAAACCACTTTTCGCACTTGTGTTAGTGTTGAAAAACCACTTTTCGCACTTGTGTTGGTGCAGGAAACCACTTTTGCACTTGTATTAGTGTGGAAAAAACCACTTTTCGCACTTGTGTTAGTTTTGAAAAACCACTTTTCGAACTTGTGTTGGTGCAGGAAACCACTTTTGCACTTGTGTTAGTGTTGAAAAACCACTTTTCGCACTTGTGTTAGTGTTGAAAAACCACTTTTCGCACTTGTGTTGGTGCAGGAACCCACTTTTGCACTTGTATTAGTGTGGAAAAAACACTTTTCGCACTTGTGTTAGTGTTGAAAAACCACTTTTCGTACTTGTGTTAGTGATGAAAAACCACTTTTCGCACTTGTGTTGGTGCAGGTAACCACTTTTGCACTTGTATTAGTGTGGAAAAACACTTTTTGCACTTGTGATAGTGTTGAAAAACCACTTTTCGCACTTGTGTTAGTGTTGAAAAACCACTTTTCGCACTTGTGTTGTTGCAGGAAACCACTTTTGCACTTGTATTAGTGTGGAAAAACCACTTTTCGCACTTGTGTTAGTGTTGAAAAACCACTTTTCGCACTTGTGTTAGTGTTGAAAAACCACTTTTCGCACTTGTGTTGGTGCAGGAAACCACTTTTGCACTTTTATTAGTGTGGAAAAAACACTTTTTGCACTTGTGTTAGTGTTGAAAGACCACTTTTCGCACTTGTGTTAGTGTTGAAAAACCACTTTTCGCACTTGTGTTGGTGCAGGAAACCACTTTTGCACTTGTATTAGTGTGGAAAAACCACTTTTCGCACTTGTATTAGTGTTGAAAAACCACTTTTCGCACTTTTGTTAGTGTTGAAAAACCACTTTTCGCACTTGTGGGGGTGCAGGAAACCACTTTTGCACTTGTATTAGTGTGGAAAAACACTTTTTGCACTTGTGATAGTGTTGAAAAACCACTTTTCGCACTTGTGTTAGTGTTGAAAAACCACTTTTCGCACTTGTGTTGGTGCAGGAAACCACTTTTGCACTTGTATTAGTGTGGAAAAACCGCTTTTCGCACTTGTGTTAGTGTTGAAAAACCACTTTTCGCACTTGTGTTAGTGTTGAAAAAACACTTTTCGCACTTGTGTTGGTGCAGGAAACCACTTTTGCACTTGTATTAGTGTGGAAAAAACACTTTTTGCACTTGTGATAGTGTTGAAAAACCACTTTTCACACTTGTGTTAGTGTTGAAAAACCACTTTTCGCACTTGTGTTGGTGCAGGAAACCACTTTTGCACTTGTATTAGTGTGGAAAAAACACTTTTTGCACTTGTGATAGTGTTGAAAAACCACTTTTCGCACTTGTGTTAGTGTTGAAAAACCACTTTTCGCACTTGTGTTGGTGCAGGAAACCACTTTTGCACTTGTATTAGTGTGGAAAAACCACTTTTCGCACTTGTGTTAGTGTTGAAAAACCACTTTTCGCACTTGTGTTGGTGCAGGAAACCACTTTCCGCACTTCAGCTATTGTTGCAGAACCACTTTCCGCACATGTGCTGGCGTTGAAAACCGCTTTCACACTTGTGTTAGTGTTGAAAAACCACTTTCCGCACTTCAGCTATTGTTGCAGAACCACTTTCCGCACATGTGCCGGCGTTGAAAACCACTTTCCGCACTTGTGTTAGTGTTGCAGAACCACTTTCCGTACTTGTGCTGGCATTGAAAACCACTTCTTGCACTTGTGTTCGTATTGCAAAACCACTTTCCACACTTATGCTGGCATTGAAAACCACTTTCCGCACATGAGCTAGTGTTGCAGATCCACTTTCCGCACTTGTGCTAGCGATGAAAACCACTTTCCGCACTTGTGTAAGTGTTGCAGAACCACTTTTTGCACATGTGTTAGTGTTGCAAAACCACTTTCCACACTTGTGCTGGCATTGAAAACCACTTTTTGCACTTGTGTTTGTGTTGCAAAACCACTTTCCACACTTGTGCTGGCATTGAAAACCACTTTCCGCACTTGAGCTAGTGTTGCAGAACTACTTTCCGCACTTGTGCTGGCATTGAATACCACTTTTTGCACTTGTGTTGGTGTTGCAAAACCACTTTCCACACTTATGCTGGTGTGGAAAGCCACTTTCCGCACTTGAGCTTGTGTTGCAGAACCACTTTCCGCACTTGTGCTGGCGTTGAAAACCACTTTCCGCACTTGTGTTAGTGTTGCCAAACCACTTTCCACACTTGGGCTGGCATTGAAACCCACTTTCACATATGTGCTCGTATTGCAAAACCACTTTCCGCACTTGTGCTGGCATTGAAAACCACTTTTCGCGCACCTGTTAGTGTTGAAAAACCACTTTTCGCACTTGTGTTGGTGCAGGAAACCACTTTTGCACTTGTATTAGTGTGGAAAAACCACTTTTCGCACTTGTGTTAGTGTTGAAAAACCACTTTTCGCACTTGTGTTAGTGTTGAAAAACCACTTTTCGCACTTGTGTTGGTGCAGGAAACCACTTTTGCACTTGTATTAGTGTGGAAAAAACACTTTTTGCACTTGTGATAGTGTTGAAAAACCACTTTTCGCACTTGTGTTAGTGTTGAAAAACCACTTTTCGCACTTGTGTTGGTGCAGGAAACCACTTTTGCACTTGTATTAGTGTGGAAAAACCACTTTTCGCACTTGTGTTAGTGTTGAAAAACCACTTTTCGCACTTGTGTTAGTGTTGAAAAACCACTTTTCGCACTTGTGTTGGTGCAGGAAACCACTTTTGCACTTGTATTAGTGTGGAAAAAACACTTTTTGCACTTGTGATAGTGTTGAAAAACCACTTTTCGCACTTGTGTTAGTGTTGAAAAACCACTTTTCGCACTTGTGTTGGTGCAGGAAACCACATTTTCACTTGTATTAGTGTGGAAAAAACACTTTTTGCACTTGTGATTGTGTTGAAAAACCACTTTTCGCACTTGTGTTAGTGTTGAAAAACCACTTTTAGCACTTGTATTGGTGCAGGAAACCACTTTTGCTCTTGTATTAGTGTGGAAAAACCACTTTTCGCACTTGTGTTAGTGTTGAAAAACCACTTTTCGCACTTGTGTTAGTGTTGAAAAACCACTTTTCGCACTTGTGTTAGTGTTGAAAAACCACTTTTCGCACTTGTATTAGTGTGGAAAAAACACTTTTTGCACTTGTGATAGTGTTGAAAAACCACTTTTCGCACTTGTGTTAGTGTTGAAAAACTACTTTTCGCACTTGTGTTGGTGCAGGAAACCACTTTTGCACTTGTATTAGTGTGGAAAAACCACTTTTCGCACTTGTGTTAGTGTTGAAAAACCACTTTTCGCACTTGTGTTAGTGTTGAAAAACCACTTTTCGCACTTGTGTTGGTGCAGGAAACCACTTTTGCACTTGTATTAGTGATAGTGTTGAAAAACCACTTTTCGCACTTGTGTTAGTGTTGAAAAACCACTTTTCGCACTTGTGTTGGTGCAGGAAACCACATTTGCACTTGTATTAGTGTGGAAAAACCACTTTTCGCACTTGTGTTAGTGTTGAAAAACCACTTTTCACACTTGTGTTGGTGCAGGAAACCACTTTTGCACTTGTATTAGTGTGGAAAAACCACTTTTCGCACTTGTGTTAGTGTTGAAAAACCACTTTTCGCACTTGTGTTAGTGTTGAAAAACCACTTTTCGCACTTGTGTTAGTGTTGAAAAACCACTTTTCACAATTGTGTTGGTGCACGAACCCACTTTTGCACTTGTATTAGTGTGGAAAAAACACTTTTCACACTTGTGTTAGTGTTGAAAAACCACTTTTCGTACTTGTGTTAGTGTTGAAAAACCACTTTTCGCACTTGTGTTGGTGCAGGTAACCACTTTTGCACTTGTATTAGTGTGGAAAAAACACTTTTTGCACTTGTGATAGTGTTGAAAAACCACTTTTCGCACTTGTGTTAGTGTTGAAAAACCACTTTTCGCACTTGTGTTGGTGCAGGAAACCACTTTTGCACTTGTATTAGTGTGGAAAAACCACTTTTCGCACTTGTGTTAGTGTTGAAAAACCACTTTTCGCACTTGTGTTAGTGTTGAAAAACCACTTTTCGCACTTGTGTTGGTGCAGGAAACCACTTTTGCACTTGTATTAGTGTGGAAAATACACTTTTTGCACTTGTGTTAGTGTTGAAAAACCACTTTTCGCACTTGTGTTAGTATTGAAAAACCACTTTTCGCACTTGTGTTGGTGCAGGAAACCACTTTTGCACTTGTATTAGTGTCGAAAAACCACTTTTTGCACTTGGGATAGTGTTGAAATACCACTTTTCGCACTTCTGTTAGTGTTGAAAAACCACTTTTCGCACTTGTGTTGGTGCAGGAAACCACTTTTGCACTTGTATTAGTGTGGAAAAACCACTTTTCGCACTTGTGTTAGTGTTGAAAAACCACTTTTCGCACTTGTGTTGGTGCAGGAAACCACTTTGGCACTTGTATTAGTGTCGAAAAACCACTTTTTGCACTTGGGATAGTGTTGAAATACCACTTTTCGCACTTGTGTTAGTGTTGAAAAACCACTTTTCGCACTTGTGTTGGTGCAGGAAACCACTTTTGCACTTGTATTAGTGTGGAAAAAACACATTTTGCACTTGTGATAGTGTTGAAAAACCACTTTTCACAATTGTGTTAGTGTTGAAAAACCACTTTTCGCACTTGTGTTGGTGCAGGAAACCACTTTTGCACTTGTGTTAGTGTGGAAAAACAACTTTTCGCACTTGTGTTAGTGTTGAAAAACCACTTTTCGCACTTGTGTTATTGTTGAAAAACCACTTTTAGCACTTGTGTTGGTGCAGGAAACCACTTTTGCACTTGTATTAGTGTTGAAAAACCACTTTTCGCACTTGTGTTAGTGTTGAAAAACCACTTTTCGCACTTGTGTTGGTGCAGGAAACCACTTTTGCACTTGTATTAGTGTGGAAAAAACCACTTTTCGCACTTGTGTTAGTTTTGAAAAACCACTTTCCACACTTGTGCTGGCATTGAAAACCACTTTTTGCACTTGTGTTTGTGTTGCAAAACCACTTTCCGCACTTCAGCTATTGTTGCAGAACCACTTTCCGCACATGTGCCGGCGTTGAAAACCACTTTCCGCACTTGTGTTAGTGTTGCAGAACCACTTTCCGTACTTGTGCTGGCATTGAAAACCACTTCTTGCACTTGTGTTCGTATTGCAAAACCACTTTCCACACTTATGCTGGCATTGAAAACCACTTTCCACACATGAGCTAGTGTTGCAGATCCACTTTCCGCACTTGTGCTAGCGATGAAAACCACTTTCCGCACTTGTGTTAGTGTTGCAGAACCACTTTTTGCACATGTGTTAGTGTTGCAAAACCACTTTCCACACTTGTGCTGGCATTGAAAACCACTTTCCGCACTTGAGCTAGTGTTGCAGAACTACTTTCCGCACTTGTGCTGGCATTGAATACCACTTTTTGCACTTGTGTTGGTGTTGCAAAACCACTTTCCACACTTATGCTGGTGTGGAAAGCCACTTTCCGCACTTGAGCTTGTGTTGCAGAACCACTTTCCGCACTTGTGCTGGCGTTGAAAACCACTTTCCGCACTTGTGTTAGTGTTGCCAAACCACTTTCCACACTTGGGCTGGCATTGAAACCCACTTTCACATATGTGCTCGTATTGCAAAACCACTTTCCGCACTTGTGCTGGCATTGAAAACCACTTTTCGCGCACCTGTTAGTGTTGAAAAACCACTTTTCGCACTTGTGTTGGTGCAGGAAACCACTTTTGCACTTGTATTAGTGTGGAAAAACCACTTTTCGCACTTGTGTTAGTGTTGAAAAACCACTTTTCGCACTTGTGTTAGTGTTGAAAAACCACTTTTCGCACTTGTGTTGGTGCAGGAAACCACTTTTGCACTTGTATTAGTGTGGAAAAAACACTTTTTGCACTTGTGATAGTGTTGAAAAACCACTTTTCGCACTTGTGTTAGTGTTGAAAAACCACTTTTCGCACTTGTGTTGGTGCAGGAAACCACTTTTGCACTTGTATTAGTGTGGAAAAACCACTTTTCGCACTTGTGTTAGTGTTGAAAAACCACTTTTCGCACTTGTGTTAGTGTTGAAAAACCACTTTTCGCACTTGTGTTGGTGCAGGAAACCACTTTTGCACTTGTATTAGTGTGGAAAAAACACTTTTTGCACTTGTGATAGTGTTGAAAAACCACTTTTCGCACTTGTGTTAGTGTTGAAAAACCACTTTTCGCACTTGTGTTGGTGCAGGAAACCACATTTGCACTTGTATTAGTGTGGAAAAAACACTTTTTGCACTTGTGATTGTGTTGAAAAACCACTTTTCGCACTTGTGTTAGTGTTGAAAAACCACTTTTAGCACTTGTATTGGTGCAGGAAACCACTTTTGCTGTTGTATTAGTGTGGAAAAACCACTTTTCGCACTTGTGTTAGTGTTGAAAAACCACTTTTCGCACTTGTGTTAGTGTTGAAAAACCATTTTTCGCACTTGTGTTAGTGTTGAAAAACCACTTTTCGCACTTGTATTAGTGTGGAAAAAACACTTTTTGCACTTGTGATAGTGTTGAAAAACCACTTTTCGCACTTGTGTTAGTGTTGAAAAACCACTTTTCGCACTTGTGTTGGTGCAGGAAACCACTTTTGCACTTGTATTAGTGTGGAAAAACCACTTTTCACACTTGTGTTAGTGTTGAAAAACCACTTTTCGCACTTGTGTTAGTGTTGAAAAACCACTTTTCGCACTTGTGTTGGTGCAGGAAACCACTTTTGCACTTGTATTAGTGTGGAAAAAACACTTTTTGCACTTGTGATAGTGTTGAAAAACCACTTTTCGCACTTGTGTTAGTGTTGAAAAACCACTTTTCGCACTTGTGTTGGTGCAGGAAACCACATTTGCACTTGTATTAGTGTGGAAAAAACACTTTTTGCACTTGTGATAGTGCTGAAAAACCACTTTTCGCACTTGTGTTAGTGTTGAAAAACCACTTTTCACACTTGTGTTGGTGCAGGAAACCACTTTTGCACTTGTATTAGTGTGGAAAAACCACTTTTCGCACTTGTGTTAGTGTTGAAAAACCACTTTTCGCACTTGTGTTAGTGTTGAAAAACCACTTTTCGCACTTGTGTTAGTGTTGAAAAACCACTTTTCACACTTGTGTTGGTGCAGGAACCCACTTTTGCACTTGTATTAGTGTGGAAAAAACACTTTTCACACTTGTGTTAGTGTTGAAAAACCACTTTTCGTACTTGTGTTAGTGTTGAAAAACCACTTTTCGCACTTGTGTTGGTGCAGGTAACCACTTTTGCACTTGTATTAGTGTGGAAAAACACTTTTTGCACTTGTGATAGTGTTGAAAAACCACTTTTCGCACTTGTGCTAGTGTTGAAAAACCACTTTTCGCACTTGTGTTGGTGCAGGAAACCACTTTTGCATTTGTATTAGTGTGGAAAAACCACTTTTCGCACTTGTGTTAGTGTTGAAAAACCACTTTTCGCACTTGTGTTAGTGTTGAAAAACCACTTTTCGCACTTGTGTTAGTGTTGAAAAACCACTTTTCGCACTTGTATTAGTGTGGAAAAAACACTTTTTGCACTTGTGATAGTGTTGAAAAACCACTTTTCGCACTTGTGTTAGTGTTGAAAAACCACTTTTCGCACTTGTGTTAGTGTTGAAAAACCACTTTTCGCACTTGTATTGGTGCAGGAAACCACTTTTGCACTTGTATTAGTGTGCAAAAACACTATTTGCACTTGTGATAGTGTTGAAAAACCACTTTTCGCACTTGTGTTAGTGTTGAAAAACCACTTTTCGCACTTGTGTTGGTGCAGGGAACCACTTTTGCACTTGTATTAGTGTGGAAAAACCACTTTTCGCACTTGTGTTAGTGTTGAAAAACCACTTTTCGCACTTGTGTTAGTGTTGAAAAACCACTTTTCGCACTTGTGTTGGTGCAGGAAACCACTTTTGCACTTGAGCTTGTGTTGCAGAACCACTTTCCGCACTTGTGCTGGCGTTGAAAACCACTTTCCGCACTTGTGTTAGTGTTGCCAAACCACTTTCCACACTTGGGCTGGCATTGAAACCCACTTTCACATATGTGCTCGTATTGCAAAACCACTTTCCGCACTTGTGCTGGCATTGAAAACCACTTTTCGCGCACCTGTTAGTGTTGAAAAACCACTTTTCGCACTTGTGTTGGTGCAGGAAACCACTTTTGCACTTGTATTAGTGTGGAAAAACCACTTTTCGCACTTGTGTTAGTGTTGAAAAACCACTTTTCGCACTTGTGTTAGTGTTGAAAAACCACTTTTCGCACTTGTGTTGGTGCAGGAAACCACTTTTGCACTTGTATTAGTGTGGAAAAAACACTTTTTGCACTTGTGATAGTGTTGAAAAACCACTTTTCGCACTTGTGTTAGTGTTGAAAAACCACTTTTCGCACTTGTGTTGGTGCAGGAAACCACTTTTGCACTTGTATTAGTGTGGAAAAACCACTTTTCGCACTTGTGTTAGTGTTGAAAAACCACTTTTCGCACTTGTGTTAGTGTTGAAAAACCACTTTTCGCACTTGTGTTGGTGCAGGAAACCACTTTTGCACTTGTATTAGTGTGGAAAAAACACTTTTTGCACTTGTGATAGTGTTGAAAAACCACTTTTCGCACTTGTGTTAGTGTTGAAAAACCACTTTTCGCACTTGTGTTGGTGCAGGAAACCACATTTGCACTTGTATTAGTGTGGAAAAAACACTTTTTGCACTTGTGATTGTGTTGAAAAACCACTTTTCGCACTTGTGTTAGTGTTGAAAAACCACTTTTAGCACTTGTATTGGTGCAGGAAACCACTTTTGCTGTTGTATTAGTGTGGAAAAACCACTTTTCGCACTTGTGTTAGTGTTGAAAAACCACTTTTCGCACTTGTGTTAGTGTTGAAAAACCATTTTTCGCACTTGTGTTAGTGTTGAAAAACCACTTTTCGCACTTGTATTAGTGTGGAAAAAACACTTTTTGCACTTGTGATAGTGTTGAAAAACCACTTTTCGCACTTGTGTTAGTGTTGAAAAACCACTTTTCGCACTTGTGTTGGTGCAGGAAACCACTTTTGCACTTGTATTAGTGTGGAAAAACCACTTTTCGCACTTGTGTTAGTGTTGAAAAACCACTTTTCGCACTTGTGTTAGTGTTGAAAAACCACTTTTCGCACTTGTGTTGGTGCAGGAAACCACTTTTGCACTTGTATTAGTGTGGAAAAAACACTTTTTGCACTTGTGATAGTGTTGAAAAACCACTTTTCGCACTTGTGTTAGTGTTGAAAAACCACTTTTCGCACTTGTGTTGGTGCAGGAAACCACATTTGCACTTGTATTAGTGTGGAAAAAACACTTTTTGCACTTGTGATAGTGCTGAAAAACCACTTTTCGCACTTGTGTTAGTGTTGAAAAACCACTTTTCACACTTGTGTTGGTGCAGGAAACCACTTTTGCACTTGTATTAGTGTGGAAAAACCACTTTTCGCACTTGTGTTAGTGTTGAAAAACCACTTTTCACACTTGTGTTAGTGTTGAAAAACCACTTTTCGCACTTGTGTTAGTGTTGAAAAACCACTTTTCACACTTGTGTTGGTGCAGGAACCCACTTTTGCACTTGTATTAGTGTGGAAAAAACACTTTTCACACTTGTGTTAGTGTTGAAAAACCACTTTTTGTACTTGTGTTAGTGTTGAAAAACCACTTTTCGCACTTGTGTTGGTGCAGGTAACCACTTTTGCACTTGTATTAGTGTGGAAAAACACTTTTTGCACTTGTGATAGTGTTGAAAAACCACTTTTCGCACTTGTGCTAGTGTTGAAAAACCACTTTTCGCACTTGTGTTGGTGCAGGAAACCACTTTTGCATTTGTATTAGTGTGGAAAAACCACTTTTCGCACTTGTATTAGTGTTGAAAAACCACTTTTCGCACTTGTGTTAGTGTTGAAAAACCACTTTTCGCACTTGTGTTAGTGTTGAAAAACCACTTTTCGCACTTGTATTAGTGTGGAAAAAACACTTTTTGCACTTGTGATAGTGTTGAAAAACCACTTTTCGCACTTGTGTTAGTGTTGAAAAACCACTTTTCGCACTTGTGTTGGTGCAGGAAACCACTTTTGCACTTGTATTCGTGTGGAAAAACCACTTTTCGCACTTGTGTTAGTGTTGAAAAACCACTTTTCGCACTTGTGTTAGTGTTGAAAAACCACTTTTCGCACTTGTGTTGGTGCAGGAAACCACTTTTGCACTTGTATTAGTGTGGAAAAACCACTTTTCGCACTTGTGTTAGTGTTGAAAAACCACTTTTCGCACTTGTATTAGTGTGGAAAAAACACTTTTTGCACTTGTGATAGTGTTGAAAAACCACTTTTCGCACTTGTGCTAGTGTTGAAAAACCACTTTTCGCACTTGTGTTGGTGCAGGAAACCACTTTTGCACTTGTATTAGTGTGGAAAAACCACTTTTCGCACTTGTGTTAGTGTTGAAAAACCACTTTTCGCACTTGTGTTAGTGTTGAAAAACCACTTTTCGCACTTGTGTTAGTGTTGAAAAACCACTTTTCGCACTTGTATTAGTGTGGAAAAAACACTTTTTGCACTTGTGATAGTGTTGAAAAACCACTTTTCGCACTTGTGTTAGTGTTGAAAAACCACTTTTCGCACTTGTGTTGGTGCAGGAAACCACATTTGCACTTGTATTAGTGTGGAAAAAACACTTTTTGCACTTGTGATAGTGTTGAAAAACCACTTTTCGCACTTGTGTTAGTGTTGAAAAACCACTTTTCACACTTGTGTTGGTGCAGGAAACCACTTTTGCACTTGTATTAGTGTGGAAAAACCACTTTTCGCACTTGTGTTAGTGTTGAAAAACCACTTTTCGCACTTGTGTTAGTGTTGAAAAACCACTTTTCGCACTTGTGTTAGTGTTGAAAAACCACTTTTCACACTTGTGTTGGTGCAGGAACCCACTTTTGCACTTGTATTAGTGTGGAAAAAACACTTTTCACACTTGTGTTAGTGTTGAAAAACCACTTTTCGTACTTGTGTTAGTGTTGAAAAACCACTTTTCGCACTTGTGTTGGTGCAGGTAACCACTTTTGCACTTGTATTAGTGTGGAAAAACACTTTTTGCACTTGTGATAGTGTTGAAAAACCACTTTTCGCACTTGTGTTAGTGTTGAAAAACCACTTTTCGCACTTGTGTTGGTGCAGGAAACCACTTTTGCACTTGTATTAGTGTGGAAAAACCACTTTTCGCACTTGTGTTAGTGTTGAAAAACCACTTTTCGCACTTGTGTTAGTGTTGAAAAACCACTTTTCGCACTTGTGTTGGTGCAGGAAACCACTTTTGCACTTGTATTAGTGTGGAAAAAACACATTTCGCACTTGTGTTAGTGTTGAAAGACCACTTTTCGCACTTGTGTTAGTGTTGAAAAACCACTTTTCGCACTTGTGTTGGTGCAGGAAACCACTTTTGCACTTGTATTAGTGTGGAAAATACACTTTTTGCACTTGTGTTAGTGTTGAAAAACCACTTCGCACTTGTGTTAGTATTGAAAAACCACTTTTCGCACTTGTGTTGGTGCAGGAAACCACTTTTGCACTTGTATTAGTGTCGAAAAACCACTTTTTGCACTTGGGATAGTGTTGAAATACCACTTTTCGCACTTCTGTTAGTGTTGAAAAACCACTTTTCGCACTTGTGTTGGTGCAGGAAACCACTTTTGCACTTGTATTAGTGTGGAAAAACCACTTTTCGCACTTGTGTTAGTGTTGAAAAACCACTTTTCGCACTTGTGTTGGTGCAGGAAACCACTTTGGCACTTGTATTAGTGTCGAAAAACCACTTTTTGCACTTGGGATAGTGTTGAAATACCACTTTTCGCACTTGTGTTAGTGTTGAAAAACCACTTTTCGCACTTGTGTTGGTGCAGGAAACCACTTTTGCACTTGTATTAGTGTGGAGAAAACACTTTTTGCACTTGTGATAGTGTTGAAAAACCACTTTTCACAATTGTGTTAGTGTTGAAAAACCACTTTTCGCACTTGTGTTGGTGCAGGAAACCACTTTTGCACTTGTGTTAGTGTGGAAAAACAACTTTTCGCACTTGTGTTAGTGTTGAAAAACCACTTTTCGCACTTGTGTTATTGTTGAAAAACCACTTTTAGCACTTGTGTTGGTGCAGGAAACCACTTTTGCACTTGTATTAGTGTTGAAAAACCACTTTTCGCACTTGTCTTAGTGTTGAAAAACCACTTTTCGCACTTGTGTTGGTGCAGGAAACCACTTTTGCACTTGTATTAGTGTGGAAAAAACCACTTTTCGCACTTGTGTTAGTTTTGAAAAACCACTTTTCGCACTTGTGTTGGTGCAGGAAACCACTTTTGCACTTGTGTTAGTGTTGAAAAACCACTTTTCGCACTTGTGTTAGTGTTGAAAAACCACTTTTCGCACTTGTGTTGGTGCAGGAACCCACTTTTGCACTTGTATTAGTGTGGAAAAAACACTTTTCGCACTTGTGTTAGTGTTGGAAAACCACTTTTCGTACTTGTGTTAATGATGAAAAACCACTTTTCGCACTTGTGTTGGTGCAGGTAACCACTTTTGCACTTGTATTAGTGTGGAAAAAACACTTCTTGCACTTGTGATAGTGTTGAAAAACCACTTTTCGCACTTGTGTTAGTGTTGAAAAACCACTTTTCGCACTTGTGTTGTTGCAGAAAACCACTTTTGCACTTGTATTAGTGTGGAAAAACCACTTTTCGCACTTGTGTTAGTGTTGAAAAACCACTTTTCGCACTTGTGTTAGTGTTGAAAAACCACTTTTCGCACTTGTGTTGGTGCAGGAAACCACTTTTGCACTTGTATTAGTGTGGAAAAAACACTTTTTGCACTTGTGTTAGTGTTGAAAGACCACTTTTCGCACTTGTGTTAGTGTTGAAAAACCACTTTTCGCACTTGTGTTGGTGCAGGAAACCACTTTTGCACTTGTATTAGTGTGGAAAAAACACTTTTTGCACTTGTGTTAGTGTTGAAAAACCACTTTTCGCACTTGTGTTAGTGTTGAAAAACCACTTTTCGCACTTGTGTTGGTGCAGGAAACCACTTTTGCACTTGTATTAGTGTGGAAAAACCACTTTTTGCACTTGGGATAGGGTTGAAATACCACTTTTCGCACTTCTGTTAGTGTTGAAAAACCACTTTTCGCACTTGTGTTGGTGCAGGAAACGACTTTTGCACTTGTATTAGTGTGGAAAAAACACTTTTTGCACTTGTGATAGTGTTGAAAAACCACTTTTCACACTTGTGTTAGTGTTGAAAAACCACTTTTCGCACTTGTGTTGGTGCAGGAAACCACTTTTGCACTTGTGTTAGTGTGGAAAAACAACTTTTCGCACTTGTGTTAGTGTTGAAAAACCACTTTTCGCACTTGTGTTAGTGTTGAAAAACCACTTTTAGCACTTGTGTTGGTGCAGGAAACCACTTTTGCACTTGTATTAGTGTGGAAAAAACACTTTTTGCACTTGTGATAGTGTTGAAAAACCACTTTTCGCACTTGTGTTAGTGTTGAAAAACCACTTTTCGCACTTGTGTTGGTGCAGGAAACCACTTTTGCACTTGTATTTGTGTGGAAAAACCACTTTTCGCACTTGTGTTAGTGTTGAAAAACCACTTTTCGCACTTGTGTTAGTGTTGAAAAACCACTTTTAGCACTTGTGTTGGTGCAGGAAACCACTTTTGCACTTGTATTAGTGTGGAAAAAACACTTTTTGCACTTGTGATAGTGTTGAAAAACCACTTTTCGCACTTGTGTTGGTGTTGAAAAACCACTTTTCGCACTTGTGTTAGTGTTGAAAAACCACTTTTCGCACTTGTGTTGGTGCAGGAAACCACTTTTGCACTTGTATTTGTGTGGAAAAACAACTTTTCGCACTTGTGTTAGTGTTGAAAAACCACTTTTCGCACTTGTGTTAGTGTTGAAAAACCACTTTTAGCACTTGTGTTGGTGCAGGAAACCACTTTTGCACTTGTATTAGTGTGGAAAAAACACTTTTTGCACTTGTGATAGTGTTGAAAAACCACTTTTCGCACTTGTGTTGGTGCAGGAAACCACTTTCCGCACTACAGCTATTGTTGCAGAACCACTTTCCGCACATGTGCTGGCGTTGAAAACCACTTTCACACTTGTGTTCGTGTTGAAAAACCACTTTCCGCACTTCAGCTATTGTTGCAGAACCACTTTCCGCACATGTGCTGGCGTTGAAAACCACTTGCCGCACTTGTGTTAGTGTTGCAGAACCACTTTCCGTACTTGTGCTGGCATTGAAAACCACTTTTTGCACTTGTGTTCGTATTGCAAAACCACTTTCCACACTTATGCTGGCGTTGAAAACCACTTTCCGCACATGAGCTAGTGTTGCAGAACCACTTTCCGCACTTGTGCTAGCGATGAAAACCACTTTCCGCACCTGTGTTAGTGTTGCAGAACCACTTTTTGCACATGTGTTAGTGTTGCAAAACCACTTTCCACACTTGTGCTGGCATTGATAACCACTTTTTGCACTTGTGTTTGTGTTGCAAAACCACTTTCCACACTTGTGCTGGCATTGAAAACCACTTTCCGCACTTGAGCTAGTGTTGCAGAACTACTTTCCGCACTTGTGCTGGCATTGAATACCACTTTTTGCACTTGTGTTGGTGTTGCAAAACCACTTTCCACACTTATGCTGGTGTGGAAAGCCACTTTCCGCACTTGAGCTTGTGTTGCAGAACCACTTTCCGCACTTGTGCTGGCGTTGAAAACCACTTTCCGCACTTGTGTTAGTGTTGCAAAACCACTTGCCACACTTGGGCTGGCATTGAAACCCACTTTCACATATGTGCTCGTATTGCAAAACCACTTTCCGCACTTGTGCTGGCGTTGAAAACCACTTTTCGCGCACCTGTTGGTGTTCAAAACCACTTTTTGCACTTGTGTTTGTGTTGCAAAACCACCTTTCGCACTTGTGCTGGCGTTGAAAAACACTCTCCACACTTGAGCTTGTGTTGCAAAACCGCTTTCCACACTTGTGCTGGCATTGAAAACCACTTTCCGCACTTGAGCTAGTGTTGCAGAACTACTTGCCGCACTTGTGCTGGCATTGAATACCACTTTTTGCACTTGTGTTAATGTTGCAAAACCACTTTTTGTACTTGTGCTGGCATTGAAAACTACTCTCCGCACTTGATCTAGTGTTGCAGAACCACTTTTCGCACTTGTGCTAGCATTGAACACAACTTTGCGCACAAGTGTTGGTGTTGAAAACCACTTTCCGCACTTGTGCTAATGTTGAAAAACTACTTTTCGCACTTGTGTTGTTGTTGCAAAAACCACTTTCCGCACTCTGTGGAAAGACCTGTGCCGTGCAGTGTCGGAGGGAAAATGGAAGTTACCAAAGCACGTGCTTCTCTGTGTGACTGTCAAGCACTTGTTCCGAAGCAAGCAGCTCACCATGATATTGCACAGGCTTGGCCACACAGAGCTACGATTTTGGTTTAGAGTTGGAAACTGCCCTGGCCAAGGCACTGCACGAAGTATCAACCTATCTGACGCCACAAATCGTGACGGGAGAGGGCAACATCGTATTCCACTGTGAGTGGGACAACTTGAATAAAACCACTACGAATGTGCACGGCAGCAACATTGTCAACAGTGCTGGAGGAATCATGGTGCAGGAGGTCAATCCTGGGTTGGAGAGCCACAAGTTGCGAACGCTACCTATCATGGACAAGTCGCAACAGCGTAGCCTGAAAGTCGACACACCAGAAACTCTCCCACCCTTGCACTTCACTCGCGTCGGCCCAAAGTTTCCCGATGGCTCATCATTCACACCCCCTACAGAGAACGACGCAGTCTATACTACTAAGATGCAAGAGTACTATGTCTGGCTCTTCAGCAGGTATATCGGAAGCAGCGGCAAGCAGCCCGTGTCTGGACTAGGGGGCTTCACCTCTGCAACCGGGACTCCCCCGCCCAGAAAATCAACAGTGGACTATTTCACACCTATCCATCAACCGATCACTGACAACATACTGCGGCACTCTTCTTGGGTTCTATGTATTCAGTGGAGAGGACTGCACCAGTTCCTTCAAATGCAAGGGGAAGGTGGGGCCCCTGAAAAAGCTGGAGCAGAACCCCACGTTTCACAAGGCCTTCAGGCAACTCGGCGATGACTGGAACATCAAGCCACAAGTGCTGAAACAGTTGGAACAGTTCACCTGCCTGATGTACGGACAGAGTCGAGAGTCTTCGGTGGACATCATCCGTACCAAGCTGCTGCGCAAAATGGTGGGGGAGGACAAGAAACTCACTTCCAAGTCTAAGGTACATATCTGCATAGGTACAAGAACATAGTCTAAGGTACAAGTCTAACAAGTCTACATAGTCTAAGGTACAAGAACATATCGGCATTGTACTGGTCTGCACAATCGGGGTTGCTTTGGTGTTATTGTCATTTAGTCGTGTTTGTTTTCTTTTATATTAAAGTTCTGTAGTACCAAACATCTGCTTATTTTGCAACTTTATTCCCGGTGTTAAGAGCTTATGCTCAACATGTCTCTGACCTTTAGTTTGAGCAGAGCCAACTAAGGATGTTTTATTTTTCAAAATGTTTTAAGATAACATCAAGTTTGTTTTGCTAATACTTTTGTCAAACTCGCTTCTTTGTGTCATGCAAAGATTTAATAACACTATATCGGTGATGGGCTCTACTCAGTCATGACGTCTTTCGTTTGAATTGGTTCACGAGTTATCAAGTGACCACTATATTCGTCATGTGTGTGCGTCTATCTGTGTATCTGTGTGTCTGTCTGTCCGCAGCATAACTACCCGATGATATCATCCAGTCTTGATGAAACTTGGGTGGGAGGTTGACATCATGATCTAGTTGTGTCCTGCCTAGAGTGGGCGTATTGTGCCCATTGTGGGCGGAGCCACGCCCGAAAAAGATGTCTTTTTAGGGGGTAATCGAGTTCAAGCTACATCTTCTCCGAGGGGTTTGGTGGAATCTGACAGGGGTTTCGATATTTGGTTCGGCCAATGTCATGTCTCCGGCCTTGCTCCCCCAGCTCTCTGTGTGCTCTGTCCCCCCAATATTCCTTCAGGTCGCACAAGATCTGCCTGCAACCCTCTTATGGTTAAACTGCCAAAATCTAGGCTCTCTGCTCACCTTCACTCCTTCATTCCTCTTTTCTCCCGCCTCTGGAACAAACTCCCTCACTCTCTTCAATCCCACTCAACCCTCCAGGTCTTTAAAACAGCTGTTCACCACCATCTCTTATCTTCCCCCATCCAAATCCTTGATCTTTTCTACCCCCGGTAATTCACCCCAGAGTCCTTGCAGTGTTCATGTTTTATACCTCTCCCACCTCCCCCCAAGTCCCTGCTCTCAAATGTGTTTGTGTCCTTCCCCCTCTCTCCCCATCTTGTCTGCCGCTCCACTTGTTTTTTGTGTTTTGTGTGTCGGTTTGACTTTTTGTGTGATTAATGTTAGCTCTTTCACGAGCCTCGATCTTGTATACAAAAAAACAAAAAACAAACAAAAAAAAGGTCGACCTGGCTCGCCTTCCTCCCTGCCAGTCTGCTCTGAAGCCGCACATCCAGCGTGTGAACCACCGCGTTGCCTTGTACAAGCGAGCTGACGAACCCATTGTAGAAAAGCCAAAACCCTACGAGGAGAGGCAGGGATGGATGAGGACTGACGAAGGCGTGTTGGAACCGGTGTGGTCCTACGGTCCTGTCCTACCAACCTCGCTGGTTGATCTTCTGGACACTGAAGATCGTGAAGAAGAGGATGAGTTTGACTTTGATGATTTAATTGAAAGCGACGATGATTGATTGATCTGATATTGGACCTGTGATCGCAAAAATAACACCATTTGTGAAATCATTGCCCTGAAAAACCCCTCTTAACTTATCTACAATATTGGCTAAGATACAGCGAAAAATCAAATTTTTGGTAATGCCGGCACTTTAGAATTTACATGTTTACATGCCAAGGACACACATAGTTACTTCAGGAATGGTCCTTTAATGATCCTTGATCCTTAAAACATGGGTCTAGACACCTTACTTGTGCAGTTATGTGCAATATTGGCCGAGATATGGCAAAAAATAGATTTTTTGGTAATGGCGAAATAATTTGTATAAAAATGATGTGGGACATTTTTACAATTTGTTAACATAGCTCATCGTTTTCTACGCATCTTTTCTGATCTAGAGACGTCGATTAGAAGTTGATTTCCGGGGGGTGCACGATACCCCATTCTTCCCACTAAACTATATCGGTGGGATCCAAAACGTAAACTGTTCATTGTTCACGTCCACTCATTTGTAGCTAATTTTTTTTCCACCTGGGAGCCAACATCCACATTCTCTTCAATCTCATCTCTCCCTCCAGAGCTTCAGTGCAGCTGATCAACACCATCTCAGATGATCCCCCATATACAACCATGTTCTTTTCTTACCCCATGAACTTACCTTCCCCAAGCCCACCTCCTTCCAAATTTCCAGTTTTTCCTTCCACTTCTGTGATTGAGAGTTTGCTTCTGTATCCTTCTTTTCACCCCGTGTGTCAGGTTAAATGGTCTAGTAATAGTAAAATACGTCACGTGGACAGTTTTCGAGCCATTTCAAGTTTCCACAGACTGTTCTTTAACCACCTGTACCAAGCTCATCTTTATACATATTCTCCAAAAAAGCTGATTTGTACAACAATATATTGTTATGGTGGTCAAATTAGTCAATCAGCAAAGACACATGTAGCCAGACCTAAATCGCACCTTCACCTCATTCCTCTTATTACCACGGAGCCACTAAAAATGGAAAGTTAGACCGGTTTGTCATACTCGATGGGGAGGGTTTTAAATTTTAACACTAAACATCCTTTTATACGAGTTGTTTCCGGAACGGTTTATTGATCGTACCAACTTGAAAAACTCAAACAAGACCCAGTTCATTCATGTGTGTATTTAAGAAAAGGGGAAGGGAGAACAAGGAACACAAAAACTTTATACACAACTGCATTTACACTTGGAAGTACAAACCCCAGGTTTTGTAAGGATGGAAAAACCTTAAATAAATAAGCCTTAATGGACCCACAGGCACACCACAGGAGAAAGGCCAAAAGAAGCGACAGGACTGAAAAATACCTGTTTCGGCTTGCTCAGGCTACAAAGTCCCCATTCGGAGTCAATGGCTCCAAGGCATGGTTGGGGGGAGGTGGAAAGTGGGGGTGGAAGTGCGAATCCATTATTTCGTAGGCAAGAGGTGTGGGAACACACAATCTCTCTAAGACCCTTGCAACCAGACTAGGAACTAGGAATTGGACCTCAAATTGGAACGCAAGTAATGCAACTGGGCCTGGGCTCTGCAAACTGGAACGACGACAACTCGGGAACTGGACCTCAAACTGGGCACACCATGAGCAACAGTGCAGGTGTGGCCTTTTTTTTGGCACCCAGGATGCTATGCCTTGTGGCGTCACCCTACCCTGTCTGCCCCGCACCAATTGGTGGTTTGGTTGTAACTCAGAGTGAAATGAATGAATGAATGAATGATCGTTTTAACACCATTTTCCCCACTTGAGCGGGGGTTAGCCTTGCGGGCCCCATGACAATCATGGTTCCCTGTTTGAGGCAATGTTTTTATAGCGGGATGCCCTTCCTGACGCCAACCCTTAGTCACCTCTTACGATGCGCAGGGATACGGTGTACCTATTCTAAACTGGGGTACACACCGGGATCATACCGTCCCGTTTTTGCTTTTGTTGTATACTTAGTCTAGGCTCGTATGAGAGCTAACACATATAATAAAGGGAGTGGGAGACAAGTTGGGAATAGAGAGGGAAGCACACCAACAGTATGGAACAGGGACATCAGGATATCTGTGGAAGAGAGAAGGGGTACACGGGATAAACAAAATGGACACCACAAGGACTTTCAGGATATAAATCGGAAGTTGAAGGAGGTGGGCTTGGGGTGGATTAACGGGGGTAGAAAAGATCAAGGTTTTGGATGGGGGAAGATAAGAGATGGTGGTGAACAGCTGTTTTAAAGACCTGGAGGGAGGAGTGGGATTGAAGAGAGTGTGGAGATTGTTCCAGAGGCGGGAGAAAAGGGGAATGAAGGAGTGAAGGTGAGCAGAGAGTCTTGATTTTGGTAGTTTCACCAGAAGAGGGTTGCTGGCAGATCTTGTGTGTCCTGCAGGAATATTTGGGGGACACAGCACAGACAGAGCAGGGGCTGCAAGGCCGGAGAGGAGTCGGTGGTAGAGAGAACTTTTTGAAAGTTCAGAACTCGCTGGTTTGCACCAAAACTTGCACCTTCTCGGTATTGCAAGGTCGAGCCTCTCGATAAAGCACATACAAGACAGATTGCAAAGGGAAGAACATTAAAGAAGTGTTACAAGGGAGACGTAGTGTTTGACACAAACATTATGGAGGGAAGACGACAGTATTCTATACAAATATCAATGTATAATCCTTTATCACAATTAAGTTACCTCACTCTTATGCCAATACATGCACTAAGGGAATAACTATTTCTAGCAATACAATTAACCCCTAGAAGACATTTCCACAACACTTTTATCAATGACCTTCAGAACCCTGAAATGGATAACATCATTAGACCTTTAACGTAAAATTACCAGCTTGGGCCAATCAGAACTCACCATTTTTTTTCCACATCAAGAAGTTGGATGGATTTAAATGGAAAAATCTTTACATTTGGGTAAATGTTAATTATTCCCGACGTATTGGGTGCATTATGAGATCATGCAAATCTTGGCCAGGGCTCTTAAGAGTGAGAATGTCATGGATTTGTGCAAAGTAATGGAACACATTTTACCTCAAGGTGAATGTGCAGGGAGCAAAGGGTGAGGTGTGGGGGTGGGGGACTGGGGGAGGGTGGTGGGGTGGTGGGAAATGTGGAGGTGGAGTGGTTGTTTCTGGAACACTGGGATGGTGGGGAAGGTGGAGGGGAGTGGTTGTTTCTGGAACACATTTTATGTCAAAGTGGGTGTGTGGGGAGCAAAGCGGTGGGGGCAATGTATTATTGCACACATTTACTTTGTTCTATCGAATTTACAAAATAATTAAACAAAATAAATTTCCTCAAATTTTCCTGCCACACACAAATGGGAAAACCTAAGTCTAGCAATCAATATTTAAAAAATCATGCTAACTAACTGTTATACAACTCCCTTTTAGTTGAGCAGTTCAATAATAAATATATGAGTTATTCACAATTGAACCAAATAGCATTCATCCCTGGTTGATGAAACCTTGTTTGAGTAAAAAATCGTAAAGGCGGCGCGTCTTGTTCACATCAATCTTGATAAGAGAACGGGCACGTGCCAGACGGAGCCCTCCTTGTTTTCGGCTTTCAGCCTCCAACACCGCACGGTGCATAAGGTAGGATTCTGGCACGAGGCGCACCTGTCGGCACAACTATGGGAAGGACAGGTTATTTATCATCATGGCCAGAAACTCAGTGAATATGTTCATGGGTACAAATCCAGTATTGCAATTTCTTGCTCAGAAGAAAATAAAAAGAAGAAATAGTAAAACAATGGTAATCTCTAACTCATCACCTTCGCTCCATTAATTACATTTTCATGCAAATGAGATATAACGAGAAGCTTTGTGTTTAATCATTAGGAACAGTTCTGTGCTCCAGGCATGACAAGTAACAACTATTTTATTTCTATATAAACTGGGGTAAGTGAACAACAGCCATCTGGATCCTACAAAAAGATTGGTGAAGATCCAGATCCTATAATTTTTTCAAATGATTCTTCACCATTGAGAGATAGACAGGGCCTAAAACGCCATACAGCATGATATTGCAAAACGTTTTGGAGGAGTTGTGACAAAACTTGGTGAATGATTTGGGTCGGTGCCAAGAACAAGCAGAACAAGCCAAATCCATTTTCTTTGAGGTCGGGATGTAGATCTGGCCTATCAGTGGGATACAAAATGTAAACTGTTCAGCCTTGAGGAGGTAAGCTCTCAATTACAGAGTGCGAGTGTGAGTGCCGTTCGTGTTTATAATATAAATCAATGGAAAAAAAATCTCAAAAGGGTAAATTAGAAAATGAATTTCAGGCGAATGCGTAAATGGATATATGCCTCCACCCAGGTCAGATCTCAACCCATTGTTATGTTTAATCTCAATTAAAGGTCACATTAAAATGAAAGATCACATGAGCAATACATACAGTCGGACTTCACTATTCGCGGTTCCGCTATTCACGGAATCCGCGTATTTGCCATTGATAAAATGCGACATGTTTCTCTATTCACGGAAAAATGTTCGGCAAAATCGCGGTTTTTTTCTGCTCCTATTCGTGGCCATGTAACGCGAACTCATGGTCTTTCAGGGGCGTAAAAAAAAAATTCACGATCCGCAAGCGTGACACATTTACAAAAACCATCTTTTACCAGCCATGCATAAAGAATCTGGACATGCGCAAAAAAACATCTTGTACAAGCCGTGAGCATGACCTGCTTATACAGTACAGTACAGTACCGTACATTCACTGGTCTGTGCTTTGCGTTTTCATGACTTTCAAGGCCGCAAATTTTCGCAGCACTATAAGTGAGCTTCGTGGGATATCCCACCAGATGTGTAAACAGGTCAACTCCGTGAATTATAGAATGCAAACGCTTCATTAAATCGATTACTGTTTGCAATTTATGGTAAAGCATCATCAGAGATGTTACACAATGAAAACGCTATTTATAGAATGTAGAAACGCGAGTTATAGAATGCAAATGCTTCATTAAATCAATTATTAAAATCAGCAGATACGCATGATACGGCATCATTCCATTGTCGTGAAGTAAGATGGTTCCATCGGAGGGATGCCCTCCATCTCCGAAACGTTACTCATGATGCTATTCCGACGCCGACCGCGTGGGGAGGATTTATATACCAGCTAAGAGTAAGGATGGGTCATTCCGCTCTCTTGTGTCTACGAATTGGTAAGATTGTTGCAAGATCTGTGTTACATTTGCTAATATCTCTGCAATGGCGTAATGGTAATGAAAGTGGCCAGAGATGCTTGCTTAATAGCTTTTGTGTTTTCTTTGTAGATCAGTCGCATTCAAGTGAATAAAAGCTCACAGCTTGGAGTTTTGGTGAACCGTCTCGTTTCGTTTCACCACATCCATAACATCCCCCACAAACAAGAGATACCCACAATGCTCGCTCACAATCCCACATATATAGAGATTGTGTCCTCCATCTCCATCATTGTTCACGTCCCGTTGCTTCGACCTGTAGTTTTGACTCACTCTGCTAATCGTTCAATTATGGCTCCCAAGCGCAAAACCAGTGCCGGAGATGCGTCGACTCCTAAGAGGCAGAAGAAAGTGATGAGCCTTAGCCAGAAAGTGGAGCTGCTCGACCGGCTTTCGAGAGGAGAGAGTGCGGCCTCTGTTGGCAGGCATTACGGCATCAACTAATCCACCGTTCGCTACATACGGAAGAAGGAGAAGGCCATTCGTGAGAAAGCTTCAGCAAGCACTGTATCGAGTACGAGTCACTCATGTCCGGAATGTCCACATGGAAAGAATGGAGAAGACTCTCAGAATATGGATCGAGGACAACACACAGATGAGGAACTTCATGCTGAAAACTATGATGCTGAACGGTTTCCTAAACTCCCTCATCGAGGACGAGTTTGATGCCATTCCACAGGTTTCAGAGGAGGACGAGGCAGAGGCGGGCAGTAATGAGGAAAATGTTCCGAGGTCCAACCTCACAGTATGATTCCTGGGCGAGTTGCTGCAGAACATGCGGGCGATTGTCGACAGGGTGCAAGACACTGACCCAGTCATGGAGAGGTACCTCAAGTTAAAGAGGGCCTTGGACGATGCGCTGCTTCCATACAAAGAGCTGCATCAAAATGTTGGGCAATGTGTCAGGCATCTCCCGATCACCCATTTCTTCAGCCCTGCTCCCTCCACCTCAAGATCACCAGCACCCTCTCCTGCCTTCCTCTCAGTGTCCTCACCAGCATTCTCACCAGCGTCCTCACCTTCTCCTACCTCTACTGGCTCTCCATTAGTGCACGATTTTGCTGCACCATCATTTGGGTCGCCCTCAAAGTTCAAGGAATTCTTGGGATTTTAATTCATCATCATCATTATCATCATTTGACAGTTGCGTTTGTTTGTAAAATAACATTTTAAACGGTACATGATGGTGTTTTTTTTATTTTAACTTTCATGGTACAGTATGGTAAAGCACTTTTAATAAACTGTAAGCGCATTCCTTCAATAAATTGGAAATGGTACTTCACATTTTTTTATTTTTTTTTTATTTTTTTGCAACCATTTTTTGTGAAACTGTAATCATGTGGATTTGCAGGTGAAAACATTTTAAACTTTAAAAGTTTAATTTCCTCCATGAATTTTGAATCAGGAACTGCAGGGAACCTATAACGTATCCCCCATTTCCCCATTGAAACAATGCCGTGGCATACATTCACGGGATTTTTGTCGACCTTCACGGGATTTTTGTCGACCTTCACGGGATTTTCGTCGACCTTCGCGGGTGCTGTCTCGCCATTTCCGGGACTTTCATCGACATTCTCGGGATTTGTGTCACCATTTGCGGTTTGTTCCTTTCATACTGGGAAACAAACACACACACACACACACACACACACACACACACACACACACACACACACACACACACACACACACACACACACACACACACACACACACTGTTGCAGTTATGTGTTTTTAAAATAAAGGTTAATTTCCCCTCATAGTTTAGTCACACTACAACACGTAGCCTCGTTTAAAGCTCAGTTATTTCATAGTAAATGTAAGCGTAGACCTTTCCTGTGTTTAGTTTTGCGTTGAGTAGGACAAGGAGAGTTAGGTCCTTTATGATGCTTATGATGCCTCGATGCTTTGGGTTTTGGTGCGAAATACCACGAGGCCGGCCTGAACAAGTCGATCAAGGCCAAAGGAAGGCGGAGGAGGAGCCATGGTAAGCACGAGCCGCCAATCAGGGTTCGAGGGGAGTGACTTGCCACTGCGGCAAAAGGCGGGGTTTGGAACATTCGAGTCGGGCCAGGATGGGACGATATAACCCTGTGCCCAGAGCCCCTGCCTCAGTTATGAGAGGGAAAGCGCTGTGTTGAGTTACGGGGCAAATGAGTTATGAGAGAGGAGGCAGTTGAGTTATCAGTCGGGGCCGAATACGAGAGCTCTCAGTTGGTACGAACGTTGGTATACGAACTTTGCCTTGCTCCCCACGATCCGCGCAGTTGTATTAATCGCGCTGTGAAAGACAGCCGTGCTGGGCCACAGACGCGCGCATATTGCCTTCTGCCTGCCTTCGCTGGGATACGTGCGGTGACCGCCAGGGGGCCACGCTGGGTGAGCTGTTCCTGGAGGACCAAAGCCGGCGCGTTCGGCGCATGAACATTCTTCCTTCATCTCCCTGTGTGTAAGTGGGCCCATTGTCTGGGTAAATAAGTTACGACTGCTTAAGACTGCCCTGTTATGTGTCTCTTCTTCTTCTACCATTGTACATTGTGTAAATAATAATTAAATCTGCTCTTCCTTTGATTCGACCGTTTCGTCCCTTCCATCATTGACTTAGCATGGTACGAATTAGATCGCTCTGATCGGATTCCAATAGCAAAGTAACAGCACGGGCCATGTGGTACGCCATCCGCTCGGGTGTACTCCATTACGCGTGGTTCGTGCGAGACTCGATCCGCACTTCCGCTGCGGCGTGGGTACTTAAGGTACGTGCGAAATTGTCCCGAGACCTTTTCCACGTCTGCCCGGAAGTGGCAAATCAGTCTCGTGGTTTGATGACCCAAGGAGAAAAAGGGGCTTAATCTCCCCTTTGTAAGGGAACGGGCTTCGCAAAACCGCAACAATTTGGTGTCCGGGAGTGGGATTGGACCTGGAGTGTGCTTCACGCACTCGAAATTACGAGCGAACGAAATCTAGTGTTAAAAGCCTAATTATATTCGTACCATGGCTGGCCAAGGCGGTCGAATGACGGTGGGGGTAGAATAAGAGGTAGACTTGATGACCCAAGACCAGGAGAGACAGTTGGTAGTGGAGGAAGCCGAAGAGGGTGAGGCAACTGGCGAAGAAAATGGCGGCGCCTCGCACGTGGCAGCGAGGGCCGAGCCCGCAGCGCCAATAGATATGGACCTTCTTATGGTACAAATCAGGGCGTGCATGGCAGAGTCAAGACAGGAAATGAAAGATGGGTTAAAAGGGTTGGAAAACAAAATAGACGCCCAAAAGAATAACATGAATAAAATGAATGAAAAAATAGACACCCGAGAGGAGATGTTAAAAGAAATGGGGGAGGGGGAGGCTTGAGCGAGGAGGTCGCAGTGGTACGAGACGAAGTGACGCGGTGTGAGGAACGCGTGGGGAGCGAGTTAAGGCAGAGCACAGCCAAATTGACCGGGGCTATGGAAATCGCGACGCGGGGTGTAGAAGAGCCGACGGTCGCCAAATTGGACAAAGAAATTTTATGGGCGCCGGCGGTCGCCGAGGAAAAAGAAATAATTGGGGCTGAAGAGACGTGAGAAATAGGAAATAAATCATGGGGGTGGGAGGGGGGGGGGGTTATGGAGCCTGAACAAAGTTTGCATTTACACCGTGATGCCGTGCTTGCTAACCCCAATAAAGGTTTACAGGTTTTGGAGAAGGAGAACCCCGAGGTGAGAAATAATGGCGCGAATGTGTTTGGCGCGAACGGGTTTTTGGCGCACTTGGGGCAGAGGCGAGACCGGGGCGTTCGCGGAAGGTCCATTGTGCGTTGTACGAGGGCGACTGGCACGAAGTATGAGAGAGAGTGTGCGCCGAAGCATGAGCGAGAAGAGGGAGTAACGGAAGAGGGTGTTACAGAGTGTGTGCAGGAGTGCACACCAGAGCGTGTTGCAGAGTGTGTGCAGGAGTGCACACCCGAGGGTGTTACGGAGTGTGTAACAGAAAAGTGTGTGATGATGGGGTGTGTGGAAGGTACGCGTGTGCCTGGGTAGTGTGCAACAAAGTGTGTGAAAGGCATGAGTGCGCCTAGGTGTACAGGTATGAGTACTGAGTGTGAGGGAGAATGCACACCAGAGAATGTGGAAGGAGAGTGTGCAGTAACGGAGTGTATGGGAGGCGCGGGGACGCCTGGGTGTGCGAGTGCGGAGTGGTTCGCGAGGTGTGAGGATGCGGCTCAAGCATCGACACCGACCGGGGTAGCGTTTAGCGGGATGGGTAGCAGACACGAGCCCCCGGTGAGTGGTGTGCAACAGGGACCGGCGGGGATCAGTGCCGCGGCGGTCTCACAAGGACCGGCATGCACGATTCGTACCGGCCCCCGCACTGTATGGTTGGTGCCGTGCCGTGGCGGCAAAAGCCATCTGCGAGGTTCAAGGGGAGTTTGGAGTTTTCGGAGCCGCGCACCTTGCCGGGTGCGGTGCTCCGACCGGTGCCGGTTGGGTCATCGTGCGTGGGACCACGAGGCCCCGCGCAGGGATGAAGCCCTGCACCTCGGCCCGTCCATACCTCCTCCCGCCCCCTTGGATCGAAAATGCCGGACGGACACTCATACAGGAGACCAACCACCGCATGGATCGCTCGGCCCTTCAAGGCCGAGCCGTGATGACATACATCCACATGAAGAGGCTCCTCGCGCAGCGGACTGTGAGAGTAGTGTACCCTACGTGGAGGAATGGTAGTTCACCATTCCTCACACGCCAGGGCCCATGAGCATTAGTTTAGGGGGATGGCAGTGATAGGCACATGGAGGTGCCAGCAATGGTTACCTCCATGGGGCACCGAAGCTAGCCGAGGGAGGGCTAGGATAATGTTAGGGAACTAGAAGACTGCAGAGACAGAGATTTAAGTAGTGACACTTGTACTGTAGTGGGGACGTAGGTAGATTAGATGGTTGATAATGACAAGGGAGTGCATAGTTTAAAGGGACGACGAGGGAAGCACAAGAGTAGGGGAAATCAGTTAGATAGATGATGCTGTGTGTGTGAGAAATTGTATTGAGACAAATGGAATTGTGTTGAGGTGTGCGAGGAAAAAGATGTGTGAGCACAAAAGGTGTGCGAGACAAAAGGTGTGTGAGATAAATGGTGTGCGAATAAGTAGTGTGGAATGCTTGGTGTCGGAATAAAAGGTGTGGAATGCATGGTGCGAAGGAGTGAATGGGGTGAGGTGGAACCCATTCACAGACGCTCGGGGTGGGTAGTGTAAAGCCAGGTAGAGGGTATAGGCAACATTTGCATGGATATTGACACGTGTGGTGCGGGTAGTGGAAAGTAGTGTTTTTGTTGGGTGCATGAGTATGTGGAATGGCTGGGCATGTGGCTTAATTGGTGCGTATGGTTATTGGGGCACTCCGCCACTGGTAGTTTGTCGGCCAGGTGAGGCCACAGGTAGGCTCTGGGAGCCGGTTAGGGTAGTTGTGAGTGGGGCCCGAGGATCCCAGGAGAGGCCCCGGGTTGCCCGACGCCAGAGAGGGCGGTAGTGGGGTAAGGGAGCCAGAGGGCCTTCCCCAGGTAGGTTAGGGTAAGGAGCAGGTAAGCTCAGGAGACAACTGCAGTGGCGGAGGTGTGCAGGTGAGCGGACATGCTGGGAGCACCACACGACCCAGCCTTGAAATTGTGCAAGGGCACAGGGTGAAGAATCGGGGGAGTGAATGAATGAATGAATGATCGTTTTAAGGCCATTTTTCCCCGCTAGAGCGGGGGTTAGCCTTGCGGGCCCCATGACAATCATGGTTCCCTGTTTGAGGCAATGTTTTTATGGCCGGATGCCCTTCCTGACGCCAACCCTTGGTCACGCTCTTACGATGCGCAGGGATACAGTGTGCCTATTCTGAATAGGGGTACACACCGTGATCATTCATCCCAGCAAGCTGGTACTCAATTTGCCGACCTCGGAAGGATGACAGGCTGAGTCAACCCCCCTGGCGTTAATTCAGCGATCGACCGGGATTCGAATCCAGGATCATAGGATCCCAAGCCGGCACCCTGACCGCTAAGACAACGCCAGGGGGAGTGAGACCCCAAATTGGTGAGCACCACAGTTTGGTCAATGGGAGTTCGGTTTTTAGAACCACATAGTGTAAAATGGCCAATGGTTTGGCAGGGAAAGACCCCGGGTAGAGTAAAAGTGTTAAAGTCATTTAGAAGATAGTTAGGATTGAAGTCTCTTCGCACCATCTGCATCCACTCACCAGGGTGATAGGACTCCACACCACCAGTTTTTTGAAAATGTCTGGTATGTAAGACGCATCATGACGTGGGTGTGACATTGCTCATTGTTCCATCTCTTCCTCCTTATGAGGTATTGATGGTAAATTCGGCATAGAGGGATTAATGAGAAATTGGGATTGTTGATGAACTTGGATTAGGGGAGATATGGGGAAGACAGGACGTTAGCGACGGATTTGTAAATTGTGTAAATACGGGGTAAGGGCAAGGGTAAATTAGGTGACGGGGGGGGGGGGGGGGGGACGGGGGGGGGGGGGGGAGGGACGACGTACGGTAGGGACGAGTTTTCTCCGCTCGCTCTCCTGCGCACCTCACCTCTGCATTACCTCGTGTTAATGTGTACTCTTGCGCCCTTACACCCCGCTAACCCTGCTTTGTCTTCCTTCCCCCAATCATGGATTTGCTTCTTTTGGGCCCGGGGGGAGTGCACAGGTGCCCGCACCCTCGCTGCTGCCTGCCTGGACCGGTACTACACTTATGGACTGCACGTTGTTGTGGCCGAGCACCACCATATGGACCACAGGTCTGTGGGCAAGCACCACATTTATGGACCCCACGTTTTGGGGCCTGGCATCGCTGCTGTGAATCTTGCTTGCGGACCACGGTAAGGTGGCACCTAAGCCAAGCAGGTGAACCACCTTTAGTTGGCCCCTGCTGGCCCTAATTAAAAAAAGTGGACGCGTTTTGTGCCTTCTTTTTAGATTTAAAATAGGCCGCAAGCAAAGAAGTCATCCAGAAACATCGGCCCAGCAGAGAAGACGTCGCAAGGAGTCGTTGCTTATTCTTGAAATGTGATGACTGTGCACCGGATGGTGCTTTTGGTGCTTTTTGTGCATGTTGGTGCTTTTTGAATATTGGTGCTTGTTGGTGCTGGTGGTATCGGTGCAGTGCAGTGCATGCCTTTCCTCTTTTCAAAACATCTTCTTTTGTTTCCCAAAAGATAGGTCCTGGGTTTGCGTTGAAATACCAAATAGTGTCTTTGTAAATAATGCTCCCCACCGTCAATGTGTAGTTTTGAAGACAATTCCGTGATTCGGTTATCCTGTGGGCGTGACTCTGTTAGATAGAATGCAACGCAGCAGGTGGGACATACTTAGTTGTTTAAAAAAAAAAAATGTCGCACTCAGGGTGAAGTTAATAGTAGAGGGTTACCACACCTGAGTGTCACACTAAGTTAAAGTTCTTTCGGGTCGGGCCGGCCCTGGAGGTAATGAGGGTGCAGTGTTGTGGTTTTTAGAACCCTCCACTTTGTAATATCTGTAATATTCCCTTATAAATAATCCCCTGTAAATATTCCCATTTTTGGTGTAAAGGTCAAAGGTCGCACCCTAGTTAGGCCACGAGCAACACGTAGCACACCATAGGCTTCTTCTTTAGTTATTTCATTAGTATGTGTTTCAGGTAAGGATCTGTTTCCAATAGTTGAATCTGCGTTGCATTAATCAAATAACCTAGGCCCCTTCAATTACCCCCAATCTCTCTCTCTCTCTCTCCAAAGTGCCAGTAGCACCTACAAGTGGGGCTTGTCCTTCCCAATGCTGCCACATAATCTTATTACCGTCGTCGCTGCCTTAGCGCTCGCTTCCAAACTCCATTGAACATGTGGTCCGAGGAAAGAAGGGGCGGAGCCACAGGAGGAGGTGTGGCCTCGCCCACGAGCCGTCGAGGGTGGAGCCAGTGAGCCCTCGCTGACCAACCAGGGCTGAGGTGAGCTCGTTAATAGGCGTGGCTCGATGAAGCGCGGCTTGATTTCTAAGCGGGTTATAAAAGCGCAAGCGCCAAGCCCTCGGAGAGATGCGCCAGGGAGAGAGAAGAAGGCAAACCTAAAGGGATGCGAAGGGAGATGCACCAGGGAGAGAGAAGGAGTCAAACCTGAGAGATGTGCGAGGGGAGGCCATTGATGAAGAACTGCGCAGGGGACCATTGCGATTGAGAGAACAGCGCAGAGACGGCGGATGATAAGAAACACTGCGCAGAGGATCGCTTGGAACGATCGTTTGATACGAACTCCCGTTTGGTTTGAGAGTGTTCGGCACGCTATACGCACAGCGCCACACAGCCTCCCCGCCCCTCGCATATGTAAGGTCGGGTCGCGCGCCAACGACACGCGAAGCTGCCTGCCATTCTTCGCGGCGGACCCGGAGCCTGGAACCATCTGCTTGGACCCTTCTCTTCCATTCCCCACCACCACCACCCCCATTAGTGTAAGTGTGTTTGTATTGTCCTGGGCGTGTTATATAAGAGTGTATAAGGTTGCCCTATGTCCTTTTATTTCCTTCTTTTGTATATTCTTGCCTTTCGTTTCCTCTTTTAGTGCAGTTAATAAATCATATTTGTTCTTCCTTCACCCTTCTTATTCTTTGGTTCCTCTCATCCGATCGCTTGCGTCCTGTCCCAAATTGAATATCGGTGGCACGATATAGGAACCGCTATAATCGGGTTTAGACTGCCGCTAACGGCTCGAGCTTCGGATTGCTAAACCGCTCGGCAAAATTCCATCTTGTCCGTGGCTCGGGCAGAAGTATCGCCCTGCTTCCGACCGGAAGGAGCGCCATATCTTCTAGGACTCGGACGGCCAGTGCAATAGACGAGGCGATTAAACCCCCCTCGGTAAGGGGAGCGCCGTAATCTGAGATCCGCAACAATATATATATATATATATATATACATATATATATATACATATATATATATATATATATATATATATATATATACATATATATATATATATATATATACATATATATATATATATATACATATATATATACATATATATATATATACATATATATATATATATACATATATATATATATATATACATATATATATATATATACATATATATATATATACATATATATATATATACACATATATATATATACATATATATATATATATACACATATATATATATATACACATATATATATATACATATATACATATATATATATATATATATATATATATATATATATATATATACATATATATATATATATATAATTATGTTCCAATGTGTAAATGGATGGATATATATATATAATATATATATATATATATATATATATATATATATATATATATATATATATATATATATATATATATATATATATATATATATATATATATTAAAGGAGCTGCGCTCCAACGCAAGTCGAAAGAATTGACGCGACCAAAGACGGAATTCGTCCGAGTTGCTTTATTGAAACAAAACAGCTCAGGTATTCTGACAAGCCCGTTTATCGGGCAGCAATATATATACACATTTATGTCGGGAAGTTTGCCCGGCAAAAGCTATACCGGGCATGCCCGGGTGTCAAGGGCGAGCCTTGGAAAGGCGAGTCTGGACCTGCCCGGGCGTGTTTGGCTGCGGCCTGGCAAGTCGAGGCTGGGCGTGCCCGGGCGCTCTGGGCGAGCCCTGGAAAGGCGATAGCGGGCATGCCCGGACGCTCTGGGCGAGCCCTGGAAAGGCGATAGCGGGCATGCCCGGACGCTCTGGGCGAGCCCTGGAAAGGCAAGAGCGGACATGCCCGGGAAAGACGAGACCGGGCGTGCCCGGGAGGTTCGGGCGTGCCCGGGAACAGTGAGTCCGGGCATGCCCGGGAGAGGCGCGTCTGGCCGTGTTCTGGCCGGTGCAAGGCGATTGTGTGCATCCAGCGGTAACCGCTACACACGCCCCTCCAGAATCGACCTGCACCGGCAGGGTCAATTTAAGGGGGGTCCGGATGACCCGGCCGAAGCGACCCCTGGAGGGTCGTGGGGAGGGGTCCGACGTGGTGGTGGGTGGTCGAGCGGGGGGAACTGTGGACGGGGGGCGGCCTCGCCGCGGAGGAAGGGCCAACCGTGGTGGTCGGTCGACGTCCATGTGCGCCGGTTTGAGGCGGTCCACAGAAATCCGGTCCGGCCGGCCGCCGAAGTCGACGATGAAAGACTTGTCGCCCCGTCGCAGGACCCGGAAGGGCCCGTCGTACGGCGGCCGGAGTGGCCCCCGGTGCGCGTCATGACGCACAAAGACGTACTCCGCTGTGCGAAGCGCCGGGAGGACGTAGGACTGGGGGCCACCGTGGCGGGACGTCGGCACGGGGGCAAATCGTCGGGCGGCCTCCTGGAGGTCCGAGCGCTGGCGAGCGGCGGACCAGGGACTAGTAGCGTCGGGCACGAATTCGCCCGGGACGCGGAGCGGCTGGCCGTAGACGAGCTCGGCGGCGGACGCCTGGAGGTCTTCCTTGGGGGCCGTGTGAAGGCCCAAAAGGACCCACGGCAGCCGGTCGGCCCAACCGTCGTCCTGAAGGCCGGCCATGAGTGCGGCCTTCATGGAGCGGTGAAACCGCCCGCACAACCCGTTGGCTTGGGGGTGGTAGGCCGTGGTGCGGTGCAGCGTGACCCCCAACGAACGGGCGACCGCGCCCCAAAGCTCAGACGTGAACTGTGGGCCGGGGTCGGACGAGATGTCCGCTGGTGCGCCGAAGCGCGCGACCCAGGTGGCGATGAACGCCTGCGCCACGTCGGCGGTGGGGGTGGACGCGAGGGGCACAGCCTCCGGCCACCTGGTGGTCCTGTCCACCATGGTGAGCAGGTGGGTGAACCCCCACGAGGGGGGCAGGTGACCCACCAGGTCCACGTGGACGTGGTCGAAACGCCATTCAGGCACGGCGAAAGGTGCCAGCGGGGCCTGGGTGTGGCGGTGGACCTTGACCCGCTGGCAGGCCGTGCAGGCGTTGGCCCAGTCGCGGATGTTTTGTCGAAGGCCGTGCCAGACGAAACGCGCCGACACCAGCTTCTGAGAAGCTTTCCGGCCCGGGTGAGAATGGCCGTGGATGGAGGCGAAGATGCGGCGCTGCCAGGAAACGGGCACGATGGGGCGAGGCTGGCCCTGGGAGACGTCGCAGAGCAGGACGGTGCCAGCGAAGGGAATGTCGGCCAGGCGGAGGCCTGTGTCCGCCGCACGGAGTGCCTGCACCGAGGCGTCGGTGGTCTGGTCGGCCGCCATGAGCGCGAAGTCCACGCCGAGGTGGACCGCGTTCGCGCTGGCCCGAGAAAGACAGTCGGCCACGGCGTTGTCTTTGCCGGCGACGTGCCGGATGTCCGTGGTGAACTCCGACACGGCGGAGAGGTGGCGCTGCTGGCGGGCCGACCACGGCTCCGTGACCTTAGCCATTGCGTAGACCAACGGCTTGTGGTCGACGAAAGCCGTGAACGGGCGGCCCTCCAGGAGGTGTCGGAAATGGCGAACGGCCAGGAATAGCCCGAGCAGCTCGCGGTCGAACGTGCTGTAGTTTAACTCGTTCGGCCGGAGTTGCCGGCTGAAAAAAGCGAGTGGCTGCCAAACCCCGTCCACCCATTGCTCATGGACGGCGCCCACCGCGTAGTTGGAGGCGTCCGTAGTGAGGGCAATGGGCGCGTTGAGCACCGGGTGAGCCAGCAGCGTTGCGTCGGCGAGGGCCCGTTTGGCGCTGGCGAAGGCCGCGTCCATGGCCGCGGACCAAACAATGTCATGCTTGGCCGGCTTGCCCCGGAGGGCCTCGTAAAGGGGCCGCATGAGCTGAGCAGCGCGGGGCACGAATAGGTGATAAAAATTCACCATGCCGAGGAACTCTTGGAGGGCCTTGATGGAACGGGGACGCGGGAACGTGGTGATGGCCTCGACCTTGGTCGGCAGCGGCACGGCCCCGGTCTTGGTGATGCGGTGGCCCAAAAAGTCAACGGTCGTCGCGCCGAAGTGGCATTTGACCGGGTTGACAATTAAGCCGTGCTCGCTGAGGCGACCGAACAGTGTTCGGAGGTGGAGGAGGTGCTCGGCGCGGGACGTGCTGGCGACGAGGATATCGTCCAGATAGACGAAAAGAAACGGCAGGTCGCGCAGCATGCCGTCCATCAAGCGCTGGAACGCCTGGGCCGCGTTCTTGAGGCCAAACGGCATCCGCAAAAATTCGAACAGGCCGAACGGCGTGATGACGGCCGTCTTCGGGACGTCGGCCGCCCGGACAGGTACCTGGTGGTAGCCCCGTATCAGGTCAATTTTCGAAAAGATGACCCGTCCCGCCAAACGGGCGGAAAAGTCCTGAATATGCGGGATCGGGTACCTGTCGGGGGTGGTAGCGTCGTTGAGACGGCGGTAGTCGCCACACGGGCGCCATCCACCCCCCGGCTTTGGCACGATGTGCAGTGGCGAGGCCCACGCGCTATTGGAGCGCCGCACGATGCCGAGGTGCTCCAACGCGTCGAACTCGGCCTTCGCCATGGCGAGCTTGGCCGGGTCGAGGCGACGGGCCCTGGCGTAGACCGGCGGGCCCGTAGTGGGTATGTGGTGCTCGATCCCGTGCCGCACCGCGACGACCAAAAACGTCGGCCGCGTGAGGGCCGGGAATTCCGCGAGCAGGCGAGCGAACTCGTTCGCTGCCGGGAGGGCGCACCCCAGTTCGGTCGGCGCGGAGCTGCTCATCGTGCACGCCAGGGAGCTGAAGGTCTCGGCGTTGACAAGGCGACGACGTTTGACGTCGACCAGCAGCCCATGCGCGCAGAGGAAGTCGGCGCCCAGCAAAGCCATGGGGACGCAGGCGGTCACAAAAGTCCATTGAAAACGCTGGCTGCCGAAGCAGAGGGTGACGACGCGTGGGCCGAAAGTGCGTATGGCCGAGCCATTAGCAGCGACCAAAGAGGGGCCGCAAACGGCGTCCCGCCTGTCCTGCTCGGAGGCGGGTATGACGCTCAGTTGGGCGCCGGTGTCACACAGGAAACGCCGCCCAGACGCTTTGTCCCGAATAAACAGCAAGTTGCCCGAGTGGCCAGCGCTCATGGCTGGGAATGAACGCCGGCCCGGCCATTTCCCGACCTGCCGAAAGTGCACGGGGGCCGGCACATCCGAGCCTTGTGTCCGAACCTGGCGTGGTAATAACACCACGCACGGTCAGGTGGAGGCCCCGGCCGTCGTGTCGGAAGCGGGCGGTGCGGCGTGGCGGCCGCCAGTTGCACCGGCAGTTCGGCCTCCAACCGCGCAGGGCGCTCGGGCGTCGTGGGCGTCGCCTCGGATGGCGGCGGGCTCCAGGTAACCGCGCCGATGTGCTGGCCCGCCGAGGAGATCTTATCGGCTTCCCTGGCGAGGGCGCGGGAATCCGTGATCAACGTGCCAGCCAGGGCGAGGCGTACCGGGTGAGGCAGCTGGCGAAGGAACAGCTCGCGGAACAGAAAATCCGGAGAGTGCTCACCGAGCAACGAGAGCATATAGTCCATGCGCTCTGACGGGTGCGTGTCGCCGAGCTCGGGCAGAGCGAGCAGGCGCCGTGCGCGTGCTGCCGGTGAGAGGGTGAAAGCATCGAGGAGGAGTGTCTTCAGCGCGTCGTATTTGTCAGCAGCCGGCGGGTGCTCGAGGAGGCTCAGGGCGCGGGCCGCGGTGGCGGAACCGAGCGCCGCCACAACATGGTGGAAGCGGGTGTCGTCCGCGGTGATGCCTCGCAGGGCGAACTGAGAGTCCGCCTGAGCGAACCAAACAGCCGCGTGAGCCTCCCAGAAGGTAGGCAGTTTAAGCGTCACTCCCGTATCCATGTCGGTAGGTCACCAGTGAAGGAGCTGCGCTCCAACGCGAGTCGAAAGAATTGACGCGACCAAAGACGGAATTCGTCCGAGTTGCTTTATTGAAACAAAACAGCTCAGGTATTCTGACAAGCCCGTTTATCGGGCAGCAATATATATACACATTTATGTCGGGAAGTTTGCCCGGCAAAAGCTATACCGGGCATGCCCGGGTGTCACGGGCGAGCCTTGGAAAGGCGAGTCTGGACCTGCCCGGGCGTGTTTGGCTGCGGCCTGGCAAGTCGAGGCTGGGCGTGCCCGGGCGCTCTGGGCGAGCCCTGGAAAGGCGATAGCGGGCATGCCCGGACGCTCTGGGCGAGCCCTGGAAAGGCGATAGCGGGCATGCCCGGACGCTCTGGGCGAGCCCTGAAAAGGCGATAGCGGGCATGCCCGGGAAAGACGAGACCGGGCGTGCCCGGGAGGTTCGGGCGTGCCCGGGAACAGTGAGTCCGGGCATGCCCGGGAGAGGCGCGTCTAGCCGTGTTCTGGCCGGTGCAAGGCGATTGTGTGCATCCAGCGGTAACCGCTACAATATAATATATATAATATTACAATATATATGTATATATTCCGGAGCTTGGCAGGCAAAGCGCACAAGATTCCGTGGGCTTTCATGTGTCTTTCACTGAGGAGAGGCTTCCGTCTTGCCACTCTGCCATAAAGCCCAGATCGGTGGAGTGTTGCAGTGATGGTTGTCCTTCTGGAAGTTTCTCCCATCTCCACACAGGATCTCTGGAGCTCAGCCAGAGTGACCATCGGGTTCTTGGTCACCTCTATCACCAAGGCCCTTCTCCCCCGATTGCTCAGTTTGGCCGGGCGGCCAGCTTTAGGAAGAGTCCTGGTTGTTCCAAACTTCTTCCATTTAAGAATTATGGAGGCCACTGTGCTCTTGGGAACCTTCAATGCAGCAGAGATTTTTTTGTAGGCTTCCCGAGATCTGTGCCTCGACACAATCCTGTCTCTGAGCTCTGCAGGCAGTTCCTTCGACCTCATGGCTTGGTTTTTGCTCTGATATGCATTGTCAGCTGTGAGACCTTATATAGACAGGTGTGTGCCTTTCCAAATCATGTCCAATCAATTGAATTTACCACAGATGGACTCCAATCAAGGTGTAAAAACATCTCAAAGATGATCAAGAGAAATGGGAGGCACCTGAGCTAAATTTCAAGTGTCATCGCAAAGGGTATGAATACTTATGTCGATGTGATATTTCAGTTTTTTATTTTTAATAAATTTGCAAAACTTTGTAAAATTCTGTTTTCTCTTTGTCGTTATGGGGTATTGAGTGTAGATTGATGAGGGAAAAAATGAATTTAAACGATTTCAGCATAAGGCTGCAAGATAACAAAATGTGAAAAAAGTGAAGGGGTCTGAATACTTTCTGAATGCACTTTGTATGTATTGTGGTAAAACGAAGCGAGACGATTCACCAAAAAACACCAAGCCGTGAGCTTTTATTCACTTGAATGCAACTGATCTACAAAAGAGAACACAAAGGCTATTAAGCAAGCATCTCTGAGCACTTTCATTACCATTACGCCATTGCAGAGATATTAGCAAATGTAGACCAGGTCTTGCAACAATCTTACCAACTCGAAGACACAGGAGAGCGGAATGACCCTTCCTTACTCACAGGTGGTATATAAATCCTCCCCACGCGGTCGGCGTCGGAATAGCATCATAAGTAATGTGAAGGAGACAGAGGGCATCGCTCGGATGGAACCATTAACTTCACGACATGTATATATACACAAAGAATTAAGTTAAGCACCCCTACACAAAGAATTAAGTTAAGCACCCCCTAATCCTGTCCTGAACCTGAACCCCCTCGAGCACGTTTGGGACATGTTGGGACGACAAATTGCGAAGATGGTCCCTCCAATAGCCAATCTGGATGAATTGGAACGTGCATTACATCGGGAATGGAACAACCTGCCACAGCAACGCATACGACGGCTTACAGGGTCTATGAGACGTAGGGTTGAGTCAGTGATCCGATCACGTGGGTCCTACACACGTTATTGACGCAAATATCGCTAGAGGTCTTCTCAGAACAATGACTGTACGTTAGAAAACATAAACGTCATCCACACTGTCCGTGATGGACCTATAGCTCCATACTTAAATTGAGGTGAAAATATGCCTAAAATTCCCAAAAAATTTCACCTTAAATTATTCAGAATAAAATATTGAAAACGGCATGATTGTTATGTTTTTATGTGACCATAATATCACTTCTCCAGAAAATATAGCAATATCATGGGTGTATTACACTGTTTTGACGACAACAAACTTGTAATGTGCGAGGTTGTAAAAAAACGGGGGGGGGGGTGCTTAACTTAATTCTTTGTGTATACATATATATACATAAGTTCAAAACACATCTGGTCGCAAGTGTGCCTCACTGACCGGATCCTCAGTCGAGGTCCTCAGCATCATCCCGTTTCGGCCCTTCAACCTCGATACGGTCAGTTAAGGTGGGCCAGCAGGGGCACATACACCTCCACATGCAGCAACTACACCTGGATGCGTACATACCCCCACCCCCAGCCAGTGCGAACACAGACTACAACAGCAACACCTCCACATCCAGAATCCACAGCACCAAACAAACATGGTAGAACACTCAAATACCCACCTTTATACCCTTCACGACTCACCAACAAAACACACCAGATCATTCACACTCACACACACACACACACACACACACACACACACACACACACACACACACACACACACACACACACACACACACACACACACACACACACACCACCTACCCTTACAACATACACCAGTCAACATACAAAAACACACACTCATGCAAAAATTCATTCATGCAAAAACACACACCCTCACCCACTCACTCACTCACATACACAAAATAAGAAATTATAATAGTAAAAAAAAATAAAAAATCCACACACAACCAACCAACCACCTACCCTTACCAACATGCACCACTCATGCAAAACCACACCCACTCATGACCCACTCCTGCAACACACACACCTACTCCTGCAACACACACACACCCACTCCTGCAACACACACACACCCACACATACACCATTCACACGTCTCCATTTCTATTCCGTAACCTCAACCTACACCGTTCGACGTGCCTCCATAAACTTCCTCCATATCCAAAGTGAGCCTTTCAAGGCAACCTGGGCCACTTTAGGCTATATATACACATATATTTGTTTGGGTCGAATGTTAAATTATTAGTGAGGTTTAATCAAGGCGGTACGGTACGCACCTCCCTAAAAAATATATATATAATAATAGAGCATAATCGCCTGACCCTTGCTGCCACTCCTGCATGGGGTGTGTACTCATGGCCTGAAAGCAGAACCAGCTTTTCGTCAGACTCATAATTGATATTGAACCAAACATGAAGACCCTTGGAGATTAATTGGATAATACCTTCAACAGCAAGGATGAGGGAGTTGAGTTGACAGAGGAAGTAAAAATATATATATTTTGTGTCACAGGTTGTGACCACAGTGGGGTCATTCTTGTTAAGATATAAAAGATCAAAACTAATATTTATCAACCTTCACACAAGTGTTGGCTGGTGTGCTGGCCAACCTGGTGTTGGCTTAGCGGTTAGGGTGCCGGCTTGGGATCCTAGGATCCTGGGTTCGAATCCCGGTCAATTGCTGAATTAACACCAGGGGGGTTGACTCAGCCTGTCATCCTTCCGAGGTCGGCAAATTGAGTACCAGTTCACTGGTAATTCCCTGTTTGTTGCAAGAGGCGACGAACAGGGTTGGTGGCAAGAAGGGCATCCGGCCATAAAACGTTGCTTCAAAAATGGGACCGAGGTGCCCAAAAAAGGCCAACCCCTGCTCTGCGGGGAAAAATGGCCTCTAAAGGTGGTTCTTTCTTCACACAAGTATGCCGAAGCAAATTTAAACCCATCAAGCCCACGTTACCTCTTTCTCGTTTTCTGTAAGTTTTTCAGTTCCTGGGAGGCCTGTCAAATCGAGGGGAGGAGCATTACGCCGGCCTGGGAGAGACAAGGGGGAAACAAGAAACTTTATAACCAATCGGAAACATTCTGCACATTAAAATACCTATCTCTACAATTTGCTAAATAAATGAGTATTTTCCAAAAGAAAACATTTCTTAAAGATCCACAATATTCACAAATAGCATAATTTAAAGTAAAATGAAACAAATCTCTGATGCAAACCAATTTCACAGATATGGAAGATGATACAGGAAAAGGCGGATGCTCTTTTATTTATTACTTGCGTAGTATCTTTGGCGTTTCAAGTGTTTTTTTTCATCTTCAAGATTACATATCATAAAGTAGCTTCAACTTCCACAACACAAATTACCATACAGAACAATGACCATACACAACCACGACAATAGTATCTATCACTAAAAACAACAATGTATCTTGATAGGCCCATTCCGATCCCCATGACTGACCCCCCTTCCCCCCCCCCCCCATCTCAACTAATTATTCTTAATCTTTCTTTCACGGCTTCAATATGTTTTTCGTTTTTAAATGTATAGATAGTCAGCACAAGTCAAATTGTATTTGATGTCTGTTATTAAAAATGTACTATAGATTACCCATGGTTTTATTTATCGTACTCCATACTATTCTTCTGGTCTATAATACGAGTACATACTCGATAGTTTTCTGTTTTCCGATTTTCTCTATTCCAGAGTAGATTAATCTAAAGAAATTGAAAAAAAAAAAGATGTCAAGATGGAATCCCTCAAAAAGAACCATAATATGACACCACATTACAGCATAAAACCAGAGTATTCACTAACCCTTAGGTTTTCTGCACATGTCTTTAGTTGGAGAATACTGGACTTGTTAATGCCATAATGTCTGCCCCGTTAATGCCATAATGCCAAACTCTCGCCTCGACCAAGCTTATCCAATGCCTCCACCTCCTGTGTCAAGGATATAATCATTTCCTCGACTTTTTGTCACCTGAATAACCACTAGCCTCTTGGGAGACAAGGCTAAAATCACGAAGGGCAATACCTAGCAATAAAGCAATGAATTACGATTTCATGGAGCACAGTGTTGATGTGGAGAGAGACACAGACAGAGAGAGAGAGAGAGAGAGAGAGAGAGAGAGAGGTACAGTACATTACAATATGCACTGTGTGGTCTCAGTTACCACTAGGGTTGCCAGCCGTCCCGTATAATACGGGATCGTCCCGTATTTGAGAATAAAATGCAGTGTCCCATATCGAGTCAATACGGGACGCGATTTGTCCTGTATTTTCATGTACACAATACTTTCATTATACACTAGGTCTTCACAATGGTTACAATACATGATCGTTTATAGAACCAAAACCGTTTCGCAAGACATAGCATAGATGTTCCCAATCAAAATTTGCGGAAGAGAATGGCAGGAAAGTTCAGTGTCGACGTCACCGTTGCCCTAGTTACGGAGACTCAGACGCGCGGTAACATTCTCTCCCTCTTCGAAGATGTTGTTAAGAAGCTTGAGGCCAATGCTACCAACTGTCTAGAGCTCTATCCCATCATGCATTCCTTTAGAGCCAAACTCACACAGAGGTGAGATGACCAGTTCTATGGATACCTCACAAAAGTGAAGCTGCAGCGTCTCTCTCCAGTTGATGCAGGCAAGGCAAGGGCGGAATTCACTGCATTCATTGACACTGCCCGAAGGTACATTGAAAAATGGTTTGACTTTTCCGACAGCAACTGCCTTCACTGTCTTATGCCTCTATCTCTCCATGATGGCAAGTTTACCTTCAGTGACCTTGAAAAGGTCTGTGAAAAGCTCAACCTCATTACCAGCCTGAACATGGATGAACTGTACGATGAGTGCACTACAGCAAGCAGCCTTGTGGAGAAGCTCCAGGAGGGCGATCAATGGAAGACCACAGACATGGCTGCCAAGTAGATGACTGTATTTCAGGCAGCTGATCTCCCAAATATGCTGTCTGTCATTTCCTACCTACTGAGCATACCAGCCTCAACAGGGTTTGTGGAGAGAATATTCTCCAGCATGGCCAACAAATGGAGTGACGTCCGGAACAGATGCTCTGTGGAGCTCATGAAGAGTGAGCTACTGGTCTCACTCAACTTCGACCTGTCCTGTGCTGAGTTCCACACTGTAATTTTGAAGGACAAGCCATTGCTTCAGGCTGCAAGGAGCGACAAAAAGTACACATGGAAGAGAAAGTAATGAGAGAGATGGGAGGGGGGGGGGGGCAGGGGTGTTCAGAGCACTGAGGTGCTGTACTGTAAATATTTATATGTAAATATTTTAGGCCTGTTCAATCGGCTTAATTAAAGTTCTTTAAATTGCATACCAAATGGGTAGTTGGTCTAATGGCAACACTTGTGCTGTCTACTTTTGTTTAGTTCAACTGATTGAAATAAAAATCTGTAAATTAAAATAGTAAGTTGTTTTGTCAGTCAATTAATTGAGATTGATATTGATATTGATATATTGCGATTGATCTTGATTGATTGAGATATTGATTATTTTCATTGATCTGCCAACAATGTGGGACAGCACAGGCTACATAGCCAATGTATGAGACTTGTACGTCAGTAAAATGCAATCTTTCTGATCTGCAGCTTAAGCAGTGGATCTGAACCTATGAAGTTTCTTTCATATCCACAAAACAACGAGTCCTACTCATCTGCTCACACTTTACGTAGCGAGATATGTATGTCCATAAAAGCATGAAAAATGGCTTTAAAGTGGCAAAAATTTCAAAATGTTCTAGTGGTGGGCCGGGGCGGCGGGGTGTCCCTTATTTTTCCACATTGAAGGTGGCAACCCTAGTTACCACCCACATCACAGCAGCACCACCGACCGGATGAAGAACAACACCGATCCACACCAGGGGAACAATACCTCATAAAAGCGAGACCGCTTTTTCCACGTACAATTATACAGAAATTCCATGTGTAAAGTCAAAATCAGATACCATACCCGCAGAAAACAAGGGCTTACTGTACTTAACTTGCAATCCACTGTAGAGTTTCCCAGTATGCGCATGCGTAGTAAATGGTGTTCAACGGGTTGTGGTGTTGTATTGTTTTTTTTTTGCTTTTTTCATCAATTCTTTTTGCGATCTCCCTATTTGGTACTTTAGCAATGTATTCTGGCATCTTTATCAGTCTTGATAATTATGCAAATGCTGAAGAATAAAAGGTATGGCTTTTAAAGGATTATGACTTTACTCTACAGTAGCTTCTCAGTATATCATTTTGTACACCTTTGATGGGGCGGCTATTTATTTTTTTTCCCCGTGCCATCCCTCCACATGGAGAACCACTGTACCACATGACTGACTGACTGACTGACCCACACACTCACAAACAGTACTACCATACTGCATGAAGTGCTGTTGCCTGACAGGTTGCGCATCAGGGAGTAGATAAGCAATGCTCTCTTGGACCAACAATATAGTGAAAGTTTCATTAGAAACGGCACTTGGAGTGGAGGCGAGCAGTATAAGGGAGTGTGGCATCATTATTGGTTATGACAGGGAGGGAGGGTGGGATGTTCAATGGAAGCAGGGCGGGGTCCCAGGCAGAGATGCTTGGGGGTGCGTGGTGCCGTTTGATTCCCCGGAAGTGCAGAGCCGGGTGGTCTTGGCGCAGATGCTCAAGATTAGTGAACCAATCGGTCAGTAGTCTTGCAGAGAGACGAGACAAACGTGGACAAACTAACAAATATCCTTATACAAGCAAAAATTAATCGATTAAAAGAGGAAAGAGACGCTGCGAGACCAACAAACCCATTAGGTGCGTCACATGATCCGAGAATCCACTTTGTGTCCAACGCATCGATGAAGATATATCTCTCAAAGGTTCAGTATAAGCAATGCCGTACACTCATAGACACCAGTGTAGGATATTGCATACGGTGGCACTTTAAGTGTTCAACAAACATAGGTATAGAAAACAGACACAAGCATGGAAGTAAAATGCAATCACAAGACAGAGATAACTGGACGACGTGCTTAAATGCCCATCCCTCTCTGTACCCACCATACCCAGTCGTACCCTGCTGCTCCTGGACTCCGTGTCCTTTCCTCCTGACAAGGTGGAAAAGTTTCTGTCAACCCTCGACTCTGATTCTGCAACTGGACCCGACGGCATCAGCCCACGGGTCTTAAAATCCTGCTCTGCCGCTCTATCTCATCCTCTCTCTGTTCTCTTCACCCTCTCTTTTGCTCAAGGTCAACTGCCATCTGCTTGGAAATCAGCCAACATCACCGCTTTGCACAAAAAAGGTGCAAAAACAGATCCTAGCAACTACAGACCAATCAGCCTTCTCCCAATTATCAGCAAAGTCATGGAATCCATCATTGCTTCGGATATGAAATCTTTCCTCTTCTCCAATGGCTTGATCTCTGATCATCAATTTGGTTTCAGACCAGGTACTCTACCAGGTAAGGTCACTCTACTCTGGACATGCTGCTTCTGCTGTCTCAACAATGGATGGAGGTCCTCAATGCCAAACAGGAAATTAGAGCTGTCTCCCTTGACATATCACGTGCCTTCGACACGGTCTGGCACCCCGCTCTGCTCACCAAACTCTCCTCCTTTGGTATCCATGGAAATCTCAGCGCATGGCTGGCGGACTTCCTCTCTAGTCGTCGTCAACGTGTGGCCCTGAATGGGTTTCTCTCATCTCCTCTTCCTGTTCAGGCTGGAGTTCCCCAAGGCAGTGTTCTGGGCCCCGTGCTTTTTCTGGTCTTCATCAATGATCTCTCTGACTCTCTTGAAAATCCTCTCTATCTCTTTGCTGATGACTCCACTCTCTGCCGCTCCATTCCTCTTCCCTCAGATCGGCAGTCTGCAGCCTCCTCACTCTCTGAAGACTTGGACAAAATCACAGACTGGTCAAACAAGTGGAACATGTCTTTCAATCCTGACAAATCTCACACTCTTACTATGTCTCTCCGAAAAGATCGACTGGACAACCCTCCCATCTACTTTCTCAACAATCCTCTCCAAGAAGTTCTGTCGCTCAAGCTTTTGGGTCTCACTATCTGCCATGATCTTTCTTGGGAAAACCACATTTCCAAGCTGGCCTCCAAAGCCAGTCGCCGAATGGGCATCCTCCGTCGTGCGAAGTCCTTCCTCGGCACACCTGAGCTCCTCACCACATACAAGGCTTTCATCCGCAGCTCAATGGAATACTGTTCTCCCCTATGGGCCGGTGCTCCTGCCTCACACCTAGCTCGGCTTCACGCTGTTGAAACCAAAGCTTTCAGAATTATTGGAATCTCCCGCGATGAAGCTATCTCTGAGGGCCTTTCACTCACTCACCGCAGGCAGGTAGGTGGTCTTTCTGTCTTCTACCGACTCCTCTCCGGCCTTGCACCCCCAGCTCTCTCTGTGCTCTGTCCCCCAAATATTCCTACAGGTCGCACAAGATCTGCCAGCAACCCTCTGATGGTTAAACTGCCGAAATCTCGGCTCTCTGCTCACCTTCACTCTTTCATTCCTCTTTTCTCCCGCCTCTGGAACAAACTCCCTCACTCCCTTCAATCCCACTCCTCCCTCCAGGTCTTTAAAACAGCTGTTCACCACCATCTCTTATCTTCCCCCATCCAAAACCTTGATCTTTTCTACCCCCACTAATTCACCCCAGATCCACCTCGTTTGAAATTCTAACTTCTTTCCTGGAAGTCCTGGCAGTGTCCATATGTTTTATACCTCTCCCACCGCCCCCTTCCCATGCCCCCCCCCCCCCCAAAGCCCTCGCCCTCTCTCAGATCTCTCGATGTCTCCATGTCTCTCGGTCCCTGCTCTCAAATGTTGTGTTTGTGTCCTTCCCCCTCTCTCCCCATCTTGTCTACCGCTCCCGATGTTATATGTTTTATGTTTTATGTGTCGGTTTGTCTTTCTGTGTGATTAATGTTCGCTCTTTCACGAGCCTCGATCTTGTATACAACAAAAAAAAAAAAAAAAAAAAAAAAAAAAACTATGATACAGTAAACTCTTAAATATCGTGGGGGTTACGTTCATGAAAAGTGCCACAATATCCAAAACCGCAAAAGTTAAATGAAGGGCCTATGGGGAAAAGGGGGTTAGGTTCCAGGGCTTTGAGAGAATATAGAGGAAGGAAAGCAGCCAGAAATAAACATAAAGTACCACCATTTAAATAAACATGTAAATAAAAATAAATCGGCTTTGCGATGAAGTCTCCAACTACGTGAAGCAGATAAAACACGGCCCCCTCCCTTCTGTCATGTGTCTAAAGCCCCCACCATTCCTCCCCTATAATCTCTTAAATAATTTCCCTTTGTTTCCAGACAAGGTCCCCTTTGTTTCGTTTTTTTCTGCACAAGGTCATCACTTTTCTCTGCCCTTTTGCACTCCATTCACTTTTGTCTATCACGTTACGCTTGGGTGCCATTGTTAATAGTGCATGAGAAACATTTTGGGGAGCACTTGCAGCAACATTTGCACAGATATTTGCCTCACTTTTAAGGATATACCACACAGTATATTGCTTTATTATTCACAGTGAATGAGAAACTATGAAAGACTTATGGTGTGAGATGACCACCCATGTGAATACAGACAATGAGTTACAACTCTTGCTATAAAAACACGAATGCTCAAAATTAAGCCCCGCGATAACAATATAGGTACACAGAGAAGTTGCTCTCAAATTGTCAAAACCGTAATAGCTAATGTATTCACTCAATTCCAATCATCAATTGATACTTTAACAAAATGATTAACACGATTAACATTTAAACATTACGATTGAATAGCACCACCTTTAGAGGCAATTTTTCCCCGTAGAGCAGGGGTTGGCCTTTTTCGGGCACCTTGGTCCCCTTTTTGAAGCAATGTTTTATGGCCGGATGCCCTTCCTGCCGCCAACCCCGTTAGTTGCCTCTTGCGACACACAGGGAATTACCAGTGAACTGGTACTCAATTTGCCGACCTCGGATGGATGACAGGCTGAGTCAACCCCCCTGGTGTTAATTCAGCGATCAACCGGGATTCAAACCCAGGATCCTAGGAACCCAAGTCAGCACCCTAACCGCTAAGCCAACACCAGGTTTGATATTTATGGGTTTAATGTATATCTGCTATTATTTGCACTCATCTTATCACAGACAGACCCAGTTGGAAACACAGGACAAGAGAGACAGTATACATAAGTGCAATGTGTGTCTTCCATCAAGGGCACGATGCAGGCACGCTCTAGGTCACATCCCCGATATGGTCTCGTCCATGGTTGTCCGTTGCTATGCCGATGGCTGTCCTCTCACTCTCTCTGGGGGGGTTTGGTCAATAACTGGGCGATCTGGGTTGTGCGACTCACAGGCTATGAATCCGAGATGAGAGCTTTGACGGTCCAGGCCGTGTGGCTCAGTGTGGTGAGGAGAGACGACACGGGTGGGTGTCCAGGCCATGCTCTCGGTCGCATCTTCTGTCAATGGCGATGTGTTCCAGCTGGATCTCTTATTGACTATCTTTCTCCGGTGTAATTGTGGCCTTATATAGCTCCCTCCCCACCCCCATTGTGAGTATTAGTGAGTGTGATTTATGTGTGGAAGTACAATTGGGATGATTTAAGGATTAAACATGTATGGGAGAAAGAGACACACATGAATAATGGGAGACAGGGAATCTAACTATCCTGGTCGATGCTTTCGCACAATTCTGGTCAATGCTAATTGGGGTTTTTAAATGTTTATGCTGACATTCATGACGATATAACTATCCTACAATTAACCCCACATTAACCCCATAGTCATTTTTGTAACAATATGTTAATAATTCACCAAATGTCCGTCCGTCTGTCTGTCTGTTCGAAGGTACCGAAAAAACTGCTGAACCGATCTCAATGATATTTTGGGTTTATAATCCTGGGATCTCCAGGAGTAAAATAGGCTATTTAGTTTTCCCAATTTCAGCTTTGGTCTCCAGCATTCTCAGGTTTGGACTCCCGCATAACATTCGCGTTTGCATGACGTTCATTGTTCTCATTGTGACGATGTTGTTTTCCTGGGTGCTGCACAAACGGCTGCACCGATCGCTGCACAGCTGCACCAATCGAACTCGGTGACCTCGGACAAAGACATTTTATAAGGACACGGGTTGTTAGAGGACATGGGAGTACATACAACATCGGGAGTACGAACTGCACGCGTCTTCAGTATCAAGCTTAAATTGATTTGACTTGACATTACATAAACTAGGGCATGCCCGTACTATATATATATCTAAAATTATATCCCCCCCCCCCCCCTCTATTTACATGAAATGGTTTGGTCCATTCGCAAAGCCAAAGCGAACGGCTTGCGAGTACGGTAGAACCCCCCCCCCCCCCCTCTATTTACATGAAATGGTTTGGTCCATTCGCAAAGCCAAAGCGAACGGCGAACGGCTAAATCGCCATAGCTCGGTAGCTCGCTGCTCTCTGATTGGTCGAATCGTTTTTTGGACATAGCTCGGTAACTACTTGTCCGGTTAATTTCAAACCTTGAAAAGGCACATCCTCGGGTCCCCAGCAATATACCTGGCAAGTTTCAAGTATATCGGACCGGTAGTTGTCGAGAAACAGCGGTCGCATACACACAGAGATTACTGGAATTATAGATAGACTAGGGCATGCCCGTACTATATATATGCCCGTACTATATATCTATCTAAAATTATATCCCCCCCCTCTATTTACATGAAATGGTTTGGTCCATTCGCAACGCCAAAGCGAACGGCGAACGGCTTGCGAGTACAGTGACAATCCCCCCCCTCTATTTACATGAAATGGTTTCGTCCATTCGCAACGACCACAGAACCCCCCCCTCTATTTACATGGAATGGTTTGGTCCATTCGCAACGCCGGCACACGCGATCGTTCGCTGCTCTCTGATTGGTTGAATCGTTTTTTGGACATAGCTCGGTAAGTAATTGTCCGATTAATATGAAACCTTGAAAAGGCACATCCTCGGGTCCCCAGCAATATACCTGGCAAGTTAAAAGTATATCGGACCCGTGGTTGTCGAGAAACAGCGGTCACAGACAAACGTACAGACAGACAGAGATTACTGGAATTATAGATAGATTACATTTGTTATTTAAGCTTCATTTTCAAAAAACACATCAGTCAGTGATGTCAGATGAGAGACCAACCATTGGAGGGAGAGATTCAGGCACAGACAGACAGGTTGATACATGCATGGTCGTACGTGCAAAACACAAACATGCACGCATCTGTGCACACAATCCTGTTGAATAAGTTGAGTTAAGGAATTAAAGATTTTTTTTTTAAATCAAAAGTATTGAGAACTTACCCAATGTGGGAACTATCGGTCCTGTTGGAATCTGGCCTGCGTCTCTGAAAAGTTCATAACACATGGATTTCATTATGTTAGTGTAAATCACATTGTAGCATTTACAAACATGTTCATGAGCAACAGTTTGCAACATGAATATTTATTCAGCGAAATTTATTTCCAATCACGTACGAGTTAACACGTGTATTAATTTGACGCTACTTTTGAATTGTGAGGTAATCATATACATGAGTAATGCTTGTAAAATTTGTAACTCAAAACTCAAGGAACAAAAACCAATGTATTTTATTCCTCTTTAGAGAGGTTTACCAAGTGGAGAGGAACAGCCGAGCAATAGACACACAGACACAAGGAGCCTCAGAATGATAATATAAACCTGTTGGTTTAGCATCTGTATGTAGGTCATGGTCATGAAGGTATGACCACGATATAATAATAATAAATCTTTATTGTCCCATTTTCAGGGAAATTATTCTTTGGTGACACCGTAAGTTGACCATCATTAAAACATAAAACACAAAGGGAATAAGAAAACAATATAAAAAGATATAAAATATAAAATAAATATAAAATATTGACTAATGGAATGAGGGAATAAATGGAAGATTGACTAAACAGCAAAATGTCTAGGAATTTGAATTTAGCATTTGAATTGTACATGGTACAAATGACCTTTTGAAAATGTTCTTCTTCATCCTCCTTACATGAAAGCGTCTCCCTGATGGCAGTTTTTCAAAAAGCCCGTTCAAGAAATGACTTTCATCAGTACACACCTGCACCGCCTTCCTTTTCAATGCTCGCAAATATAGAGACTCCAGACTGGTTGAAGGCCCACCTACTTTAAATGCCAGTGTAATGACCTTTCTCAATCGTGACTTATTCCGCACATTAAGATAACTGTACCAGGAAATCAAATTAAATGATAAAACACTGATCAGTAAGGAATTTGTTAACATCCGCATCACACGAGAGCTAACACCAAATGAATTTAACTTCCTGAGAAGATACAATCTTTGCATTGATTTCTTGTACACAGCATCAGTATTTCCATCAAAAGTTAACTTGTTATCAATAAAGGTACCCAGGTATTTAAATTTGTTAACAATTTCTACCTTATCACCATTTATGGTTACAGGCTCATGATTGTGACCTTTCCAAAAGTCCAAAATCATCTCTTTTGTTTTACACACATTCAGAGTAAGACGAAAGTCTATGCAGTCCAGGCGGCCTTAAGAAACTGCCAAATGGAGCATAACCTTTTTTTTTTGTATACAAGACCGAGGCTCGTGTAAGAGCTAACATTAATCAAAAAAAGACAAACTGACACATACAACATGAGATAAAGGGAGCGGGAGACAAGATGGGGAGAGAGAGGGAAGCACACAAGTACAACATTTGAGAGCAAGGACATCGGAAGATCTGTGGGAGGGAGAGGGCTTGGGGGGAGGAGGCACGGGAAGGGGGGGGGGGGTAGGTGGGAAAGGTATAAAACACATGGACACTGCTCGGACTTCCAGGAAAGAAGTCGGAATTTAGAAAAAGGTGGATCTGGGGTGAATTAACGGGGGCTAGATACGATCAAGGTTTTAGATGGGGGAAGATAAGAGATGGTGGTGAACAGCTGTTTTAAAGACCTGGAGGGAGGAGTGGGATTGAAGGGACTGGGGGAGTTTGTTCCAGAAGCAGGAGGAAAGAGGAATGAAAGAGTGAAGGTGAGCAGAGAGTCTTGATCTTGGCAGTTTCACCATCAGAGGGTTGCTGGCAGTTCTTGTGCGACCTGTAGGAATATTTGGGGGACAGAGCACAGACAGAGCTGGGGGAGCTAGGCCAGAGAGGAGTCGGTAGAAGACAGAAAGACCACCAACCTGCCTGCGGTGAGTGAGTGAAAGGCCCTCTGAGTTAGCTTCATCGCGGGAGATTCCAATGATTCTGAAAACCAATGGCAGCTCTCTGAAGATTGAGACCGTTGACAATTAAGATATTATCTGGAGAACCCAGAGAACAAATGAAGAGCAGGATTGGTTGTGAGAAAATAGTTAGCTGACAAGTCAGAGCAAGAATTGTGCTCCTTTGGAGAGATGGTGGTTAGAGAACAAAGTAATTTAGTAAGGCTTGCGACCCCACATTACCCCCCAAATAGCACGAGAGTAGTGGGAATTCAGTCGATCATGAACACATGAAGACCATCTACACAAAAAAAAGAAGAAAACAAGTACAAAAAGTTTTAATTAAAACAAAAGCCACGTCGATGTTACGCAATGCCTCGATGCAGCTGTGCCTATAACGTCGATGTTATAGGCACAGGACATTCCTATTGATTCGATTACTTGATGTTATTTTTGTGCAAAGTGAAAATATATCTCGGCAATTTCCCATGTGTGGCGACGAATTTTTAATATATCTCGGCATTTTCCCGTCTGTTATTTCAGGCGGTGTATGACTGACCATGCCGCGATTTAAATATATATATATCTCGGCAATTTCCCATGTGTGGCGACACGTGAACGAAGCTATGCTCCTCTCTCCACATTATTGTGACGACGTATAAATTAAATATTTCATCGTGACGATTGTCATCAAATAGACGAATTTTTAATATATCTCGGCATTTTCCCGTCTGTTATTTCAGGCGGTGTATGACTGACCATGCCACGATTTAAACAAAATATATATATCTCGGCATTTTCCCGTCTGTTATTTCGGGCGGTGTATGACTGACCGTGCCGCGATTTAAAAAAAATATATCTCAATGGACTTGAAGTTACAGGCCTTTGAGAATTCATTTCGTTCTATAAAGGGCAACTTTCATCGGATTTTCTTCCCGTTTTTTTTCAACCGAGTCTAAAACTATGTTAGCGACTGTGAAAAATGAAATGATATATCGAATTTGATTTGAAAGAAAACTGTGTGAGAGAGCAAGACACCATGGGCCTACAAAACAGGCCTCAAAGCTATGTGAGTTAATGAAATGGTGGATATTTGTTTATATGAAGCCTCTCCCACAATGGGTGTAGCTATGGTTCCCAGAATGGGTGGAGCTTTGAGGTTTTGTCTTCTCTGCAAGAACAACAAGAAGAACAAGAAGAAGAAGAAGAAGAAGAGGAAGAAGAAGAACAACAGCAGAGGGCACTCTATGACCAGCGTCTTGCGACGCGGCTAAAAAACAATCACAATGTTGAGCCGGTTCATATGGCGCTTTAAATAAATCTTCAGCTTTTGAAATGAGTCGTGTCCCTTTTACAATGCTGAGATGAAAATGAAATTCCGTCATGGGTGAAGAATCAAAACAGGCAGTTACGCACGAGAGAAAGATGGAGGCAAAGGAAATGCCAAAGAGGAAGAGCATTTACCAGAAGAAGAACAGTGAAGGGTTGCTTTTGAAGCAGAACAAAACAAATGTGCTGGAAAACCAACATAGCGGTGACATGGTGACAAATCAACTTTTCATTCGACTTGACAGCCTTGATTTTGTGAAATCTTCGAGGTAAACAGTTCATTCATTTTAAGCTGAAAGTTTAGAGGACGTGTTTAATGTAAATTGTAAAATACACAAACTGTGTACATGTTAGGTAAAGGTGCGATTTGTGTCGCCTCGACTTACAGGGCTGCTTGCCGTTGTAACCATTGCTGGCAGGCGCCGGTATCCTGAGTGAAGTGCATCACATCCGAAAGAATGATCCGTGTAGGGCAGCACAACCGAGCATTCCATAACCGCCCAAATAACTTCAATCCTGAAAGTAAGCACATTAACAAAACGTTTTAAATGACTATGGTGTCTCTTTCGAGTTCAGTGGTATCAGGAAGTGTTACGGGGTAAAAGCCATTTCTCCCAATGTACCAATCTCATGTTCACATTCCATGACTCCCACCAACTATATGAACCACCATTAGAGGCCATTTACCCCGCAGAGCAGGGGTTGGCCTTTTTCGGGCACCGTGGTCCCCTTTTTGAAGCAATGTTTTATGGCCGGATGCCCTTCCTGCCGCCAACCCTGTTAGTCGCCTCTTGCGACACACAGGGAATTACCAGTGAACTGGTACTCAATTTGCCGACCTCGGAAAGATGATAGGCTGAGTCAACCCACCTGGTGTTAATTCAGAGATCGACCAGAATTCGAACCCAGATATCCTGCTATGTATCGGTTTTGGCCCAATCTCCAAATGGTGAAGAATCACTTTAAAAATTCCACGAGCCGGATCCGAATCCGGATCTTCACCAAAATCTAATCATTTCGTCCTCGTCACATACGCTACCTCTCTGCCAATTTCGCCCGAATCCGTCCACAACGTTTTGAGATATCTTGTTCACAGACAGACAAACAAACAGACAGAAAGGGGTGAAAACATAATCTCCACCCACCTTCGGTGGTGGAGGTAAAGATAATACAATATAAAGAATGAAGACTAACAAAAGAAATAGTCAACATCACAAATAAACACCATCATGATACTAAAGGTTCATAAGCACACATCAGCTATTGGAAGCAGAGCTTTGTATCGACATCTCCTTCGAATTGTAGAGGTTGGTTCAGTTAGATATTTATTAATTTGAACATTGCATGGAATTAATCTGTTCATGAAAACAAGACTCCACTCCACTATATACTCCATACTCCACTATATGTATAGCAAGACTCCACTCCACTATATACTCCATTACTCCATACTCCACTATATGTATAGCAAGACTCCACTCCATGATATACTCCATGCTCCACTATATGTATAGCAAGACTCCACTCCACTATATACTCCATTACTCCATACTCCACTATATGTATAGCAAGACTCCACTCAACGATATACTCCATACTCCACTATATGTATAGCAAGACTCCACTCCACGATATACTCCATACTCCACTATATGTATAGCAAGACTCCACTCCACTATATACTCCATTACTCCATACTCCACTATATGTATAGCAAGACTCCACTCCACTATATACTCCATTACTCCATACTCCACTATATGTATAGCAAGACTCCACTCCACTATATACTCCATTACTCCATACTCCACTATATGTATAGCAAGACTCCACTCCACTATATACTCCATTACTCCATACTCCACTATATGTATAGCAAGACTCCACCATTTTCTAACTATATATTTGATGAAATTAATCAGACTATTATTTTGCTACAGATTGCACAAATAGTAATATTCTCAACAAGAATATGTAATTGAAGTTAATACGTACCACGTAGGGTTAAAATCCCAGCTTCGCGTCCTTGCTTCAATCTCTTCACTTCCTGTCGCAACTCTAGTTCCACTGACAAAAGCAACAACAACAAAAAAGAATGACCATTTCACAAACTACTTGTACAATCACAAATACGGTAAATTAGAACGTAAGCAATCTTTTAAATTAGATCTCTAAAAACAAATGGAAGTTACGAGGGAGAGAATAAAGACTTCAGGAGGAGACATACATTATGACACTTCTTTAATAAAAAAACGTTGTTGTCAAGAGTCGAGTTCAAACCAAACACCAATGTCATATTCTAAATTTTTAAGCAATGCCTTGGCCTCTTTGATCCAAACTCTCGAAGCCACTAAGCCACTAAACCACTAAACCACACACTGGTTTTAGCAAAGTCAGCTACTACACTGCTATCCACAGTATTAATCAGCCTACGTGGGCTTTAAAAGCCGTTTTCTGACAATGCCAGCCCAACTCTTGGAAAAGAAGTTGATCCACCGGTGCATTTCTGGCGTACTAACCTTCATCAGCAGTGTGTGTGTATACACACATATATATATATGAATGAATGAATGAATGAATGATCGTTTTAAGGCCATTTTCCCCGCTAGAGCGGGGGTTAGCCTTGCGGGCCCCATGACAATCATGGTTCCCTGTTTGAGGCAATGTTTTTATGGCCGGATGCCCTTCCTGACGCCAACCCTTGGTCACGCTCTTACGATGCGCAGGGACACACACATATATATTAATATTTTTTAAAAAGTTTTTTAGTTTTTTTAGATGAATGAACAGGATTAAATAATCAAATTGATATATGAGGGAAAAATTTACCTGTACAGACCAGGAATCGAACCCAGGTCCTCTGAAAAACCGTACCAGTGCTCTGCCATTTTCCCACATGTATCAATTTAATTATTTAATCCTGTTCATGAATCGAATTGCTTCACTACGCCCCCAGTGGTGTTTATAATCGAGGACATGGATTTGTCCCCCCCATTGGAGGAAGACCCTCTCGTCTTCAGGCCATTGGTGCTCCGATGGTTGGCAGCGAGTGCCCCGGAAGCATCGACGGAAAGAGTGGCAATCATATGTGTGGGAAAATTGCATGCTCAATCAGGGACACACAGATAGCTCAGATACCTAAAGTCGAGCTTTGCTCCTTTACGAGACTTCAGTGGAAGGGGTTAGTTTACTCCCACTATACCTAATGGAGGCTAGGGATGCTTAAGCGAAAAGAGGACCTAAGGAGAGGCGGAGGAGATGAGGTGGGGGAGGGTGTGGGGGGGGGGGGGGAGAGTAACTGCCGACAGCTTAATAGGCAGGCCGATTCATCAATGTGTTTGCCGTTCTTAAGATGGATGTAAAACTGGACGTCCCGTCTGCTGGTATTAGTGCAGGATTGAACGAAATGGGGTACGTTCAAACAGCTGGGGTTTAAACAGCATGTACCATTTTAAAAGAGATGATAACACATTGGCTTCCCTTGACCTAAGACAAGGGAACACGTTTACATTTGTATTTTCTCGTGTAAACATGGAGAATACTTCATTTACTTTATCACCTTGACATTGTCTTGAATGTCAATTTGTAATTTTTTATTTTTTTTAATGACAACCGCTGTGACCACTGTTGACTATCGCCATGGCTTACAAACAACGAGCAAACATCAAAGAATACCACTTATAGTTGAGCAACAAAGTCATTACAAATATTTAAGCAAAAAGACAAATAAGGCAAATGGAAAGGTAAGAGAAATGATGAAACAGGGGTGTGTTCCATTACCAAACAACATGTAGCGCACTCGCCAAGTCGCTTAAGCACTCCAACAAAACGGTTGATAAGGAATGGCTAGCTTGGCAAGCATTAGTCATAATAATCGCTTATTTCCTAAACTTTTCAGATTTCTCTCCAGATTCCCCACTTATTTAGTCCATGACATTGGATCCTCAAATCTGAAGCCAGATTTTGATTATATACTTCAATTAGTCCGTTAGAGTACATTGTGGTTCCAAGGCAAGTGATTTTTGCGCAGGCCGAAAAAATGGCGGCTTAGGATCCCTGCGAGGGGAAAGTCAGCCTTTTTTGTTTTTTTCATGATGAGCACCCCGATAATTATCTTCAAAAAGGGTGTTCATATTTACCCAAACACCCACTTTTCATCCCTTAGGATGCATGCAAAGTTTTGGGCCGCTAGGTTTCTTGGTTTTGGAGTTATGGAAGAAACACACACACACACACACACACACACACACACACACACGTAACCCTCCCCCACTCCCTTAGTCCCTCTACCGAATGCAAGTCAGGATCACCCCACTTCGCCTCTGCATTACCGCCTCCTCCTTGCTCCCACCCACTTTTCACTGGTATTTCTTCATATATACACAAAGAATTAAGTTAAGCACCCCCCCCCCCCGTTTTCTTACAACCTCGCACATTACAAGTTTGTTGTCGTCAAAACAGTGTAATATACCCATGATATTGCTATATTTTCTGGAGAAGTGATATTATGGTCACATAAAAACATAACAATCATGCCGTTTTCAATATTTTATTCTGAATAATTTAAGGTGAAATTTTTTGGGAATTTTAGGCATATTTGCACCTCAATTTAAGTATGGAGCTATAGGTCCATCACGGACAGTGTGGATGACGTTTATGTTTTCTAACGTACAGTCATTGTTCTGAGAAGACCTCTAGCGATCTTTGCGTCAATAACGTGTGTAGGACCCACGTGATCGGATCACTGACTCAACCCTACGTCACAGATGAGTGCACTCATCTGCATTTCATCAATGGATAATTGCTAATGTCATACCAATCATTATTTGATCTCACATACCTTAGAATATATGCCAATGTATACATATACACAAAGAATATATATTAGGGGGTGCTTACCTTAATTCGTTGTGTAGGGGTGCTTAACTTAATTCTTTGTGTATATATACTGTGTATATATATATATATATATATATATATATATATATATATATATGTATATATATATATGTATATATATATATAATATATATATATATATATATAATATATATATATATAATATATATATATATATATATTGTATATATATATATATATATATATTGTATATATATATATATATATATATATATATATATATATATATATATATATATATATATACAGTAGTGACCCCTAATTCCGAACGCCCCTCATCTCGAACTACTCTAATTCCGAACCGTAAATTCGAGAAAATTTTGTCCCTAATTCCGAATGTATTTCTATAACCGAACCGCCAACATAGCGTTAGCGTCGTTCATATTTCCCGCCGCGAGCGTCGAGATTTTGAAGGCTTTGAAGAACCTATTGTGCCTGCTATTGTAGCATTGGGTCAGTCCATGGGCTTGGAGGTGAGTGAAGAGGATGTGGAGGAGTTAGTGGAGGATCACAACAAGGAACTCACCACAGAAGAACTTCAGCACCTCCACAAGATGCAGCAAGAAGAAGTGGCAGTGGAAATTTATTCAGAGGAGGAAGAGGGAGCTAGTGGTAACATTTCCAGTGCTGAAATTAAAGAACTGTGCTTGCATTGGTCTAAAACACAGGCCATTGTTGAAAGGTGGCACCCTAATAAAGCAGTGGTTAACAGGAGCATTAACTTGTTCGGTGACAATGTGATTGACCACTTCAGAAAAATTAAGAAAAGCCGCCAACACCAGGCAACTTTGGAGAGGTGGTTCTCTAAAGAAAGCAAGCCTAGTGAGCCCCAACCCTCTACACGTGGTGTTAAGAGACAAAGAGAGCAAACACCAGAAGCACAGTCATCTGATGTTAGCTTGGAAGGTGCCTCACCCTCCAAGCAATAAAACCCTCTCCCTCCTTCCTCCTCTCCAGCTTCCACATGCACCATCAGAACTCTCCACTAAGGTAAATGCAGTTATTTTCATGTTAGTACATTTATTTCTTGTTATTATTATTATTATTATTTGATATTTAGGGCATTTACTCATCTTATTTTACCTTGAATCATGTGTATTTGCAGTTAACAGTGTCTTGATAATGGATTTTTGGGGTCCAGGAACGGATTAATTCACTTTCCATTATTTCTAATGAGGAAAATAGTTTCTAATTCCGAACTTTTCCCAATCCGAACTTCCGCTGGAACGAATTAAATTCGGATTTAGAGGTCCCACTGTATATATATATATATATATCTGATGTACCCTACTCTGTTGTTACAAAGTATCGGTGCTGCGAAACAGTTTGTTGGCAAGGGTTGTTACCCTACACTGTGTGGTTTGCCATTGCCTTCCCAGCAGTAATTAGGGCAGTAATTAGTAATGTGGCCAAGGTGCCGGAAATAGCAAAAGACACCATGGGATCTTTAATGTCCACCAAATAATACCGGCAGACGTGACACCCGCTTAATGTCCATCCGAGGGATGGCACACAAATCGATGAATCACCCTGCCTGTGAAACACTGGACTGACAGTTTATAGCTGAGTTGAGATTCAAACTCGGGCAAGACGGCTTAGGGGTGAGTGTGCGTACCTCTGGAGTCTAGACCATCTTTACATTCCAATTGTACAGACAGACCATCAACACCGTTTTATATATTTAGGATGGATGTGGTTGTTACAGGCAAAGCTCTGTAGAATCTTGTCCAGTTTCAGTGAGCGAAGCAGCCGACAAAATGGACGAAGGGCTTGAAGCAAGCTCTGAGCACCAATTCCTAAATGCCCTGAAGACAATCACAAACACAAAGTCACACACTACATATCACTATAAAAACACACAAGTTTGGATTTCATCAAACATTATCATTGAATTCAGAGAAGACTTCAGAGCATGCAGCATTTCAGTTCTCCAGGAACAAAAATTACATTCCATCAATCTAAATGTGTACACAAGGATTGAAGGACAACTTGGGGATAAGTCACATTATCTGTGGTATGCAAACCCATTGGTCATGGCAGGACAATCATCCAAGTTAAGCACGTACCATTTCATGGGATTTTAAACTTATAATTGGTTATTTATTTTAAACAGCTGTAATTATGCAGTATTGTCCTCGCTCCAAGGTCATTGGGGACCAAAACATAATCGGAAGACAAGATCTCAGGTACAATTAAATGAAACAAATTTTCTTTACAGTTATTGTGCAGGTAGCTTAAGTGCCAATCATTAAGAGGGCTAAATTTCATGACTAAACTATTTGATTAGGCTCTTAGCCTCTGAAATCACAAATGAAAATGGTTTGCTGAAATTATCAGGATGCAATTGAATGCAAGAGGCCACCCTGTTGGAAATGGGCCCGAACAAGCTGTTACACAGTCTTTGGACATATTGAGCGGTCTATAGTGAGCAGGTTATGGGTCTAGTAGTCTAGTACAGATACACAGGTCTCAGGGCCAAGAAACAGTTCGGCAAAAGTGACCAATGCTAGACAGAACAGAAAACCTAGCTTGTTAAATTGCATTAGAAATGCAGCTTCCCTTTATTAATATTCTGGCTGCAATGATATCGACCCAGACAATCTAAAATCACCACGTAAATCATGGTTTGTATGCAAAATGGCCAGGTCCTTTTAAGGGATTCTGTGCGATTTTTGAATGATCGACATTGTCAGACTCCACCGCAATGGTGTTTTGACCATCTTAGGTGGACGGCAGCAGTATTGGCCAATGTCTATGTAGTGTGACAAATCCATTTCACCTTCACTTAGAAAATAATAGAACACTTGTCTGGCACTCTCAAACGCAGTCTCATGATGTATGCAACAATGCACTGTAATGAGTGTTATCGAAGAGGGGAAGGGGGGGACTGGGGGATTTGGAGTAAGGAGGTAAGGGAGAGTGTTACGGTTTGAACGTTGCACCCAGAAACACATCCGTGCTTCCTTGCTCAATGGCAATTACGAGAAAGTCGATACCGAGCAGAGAGCATTCATACTTGTTAGGCCAAGAAAGAACATGTTGAACCTTAGGTGTTTTTTTATTGACCTCTATATAAACGAGTTGTACACATACTGTGCCATCAAAGTTTTCCTCATTTGTAATTTTACTGTAATTTAGGGTGGACTTTAAAATCCTGACGTGTTTGTTTACAAAAATAATTAAATATATGGTGTGAGGAGCTGATACCATCGAATGGGATAGTGCTTGACCATCACGATTTGTGGATGGCTGACCTTCGCCATGCAGAATCTGGCACTAGATGGCATCGTCTTGTCCATGTTGTTCTTGTTTGTATGCAAAGACTTGGCTAACGTAAGAGCAGGAAGGTAATGTGATGGCAGATCATATCTCCGACCTTTTCTGGCAGCTATTACTACTACCTCTTAGGTATTGGTCACAGCTGCCAAGTGTCATAAAATTAAAAGTAATGTAACAAACATGCAATACCTGTTCGTTACACCTTCTAAAGCATGAAAGGAAAATAAGAAAACTCATTGCAGTGGAACAATGTCATTCAAGTCACTTAACAAGCTCCATAATTAATCAGAGGACTGCCAGCAATATGCAGATATTCCTTATGGATGGGTTCATTCCCCCACAAATAGCACATTTTAGTACGACTTGTAATATCCCCTTCCAGCAGGAGCGGCGCTAAGGCATATATACATCGAGAGAATTGGGGTCGCTCACCTCCCATAACCCTTGAACCCCAGGGACTATCAATTTGTATTTTTACCCTATAAAACCCTCCCGTGCACCCCAAAGTTATAGTTATAATGTAATTAGTGTGTTTCCTTTCTTATAAGACCACAACAGATGACTTGGTGGAATAGCAATGGCATTATCTGCTGCATTATCCGCAGGACAGAATGGGTTGCAAACTGGTCTTCAACTCATTCCATTCAGCGGTTCAGGAATGCATAGAAGTCAAACTAACACACGGACAAACACTTCTCAAATCATAGTAAGATGAAGAAAAGCTTTGTTTTTGTCTTAAAAACATAACAGCGATGATTAAAAATAAAAAGGTGATAACGCAACTGATAACAAGGACATTGCAAAGCCAAGGAGTGAAATGATTTTCTTCGGCTGAAACGCTTTGCCCAAGAGTTTAGAAGGTGAATAAATAAACTAAGGTTGTTTTGATGAAGTTTTATAAATCTTATCAAAATCCTTGTAAGACCAATCTCTATTTTGATTAAATCATTTAAACATTCACATAGTCTTGTGTTATTGGCCCTAGTGATTGATCCTTCTATCTCCTTTGTTTTCAGACAAAAGTAAATGAGTAGGATTCTGTGGTTTTTGTGTCATTTTGCGAGGTTTCCTGTAATATTTCTGCTTCTCCTGCTAATGGAAATTGTTATTACGTTCCAATTCAAAATCAATATGTGCTCTACCAAAACAGCATCAGTTTGATAACCTTTTACCCTCTGTTGTCATTTTCTTTTTTCTTGAGGCAATATAGAAGTTAAAAAAAAAAAAACAATCACAAATGAAAAGATAGACAAACCTTGGAATCTACGCAGGTTTATCAACCCCAACTTCCTGATTATCCTGGAAAAAGAGGAGAATACACAAATTAAAATGTGAGTGAAGATGGAGCAATTAAGTTATCAATAGACGGGACAAATACAACAAGAGATCGAAGATTTGAACTTGATAATAAGGTTGAAGACGTAATGAAAAAGTTTGTGATAAATAAATAGAGCCAAATAAAATTAATAAATAACAACGAAAATGTTACTTGAAATATTAATAAAGGAAGAACAGCAATTGAAAAATGCGATTTGAATGGCAATGATGAAAACACAATTTAACAATGTGAAACAAAAATGAATGTCTAAAAATTATAAAATCAACCGAGAAAATGGAATTTGATGTGAATGCATCAATGGATATGCTTCCGCCCACGTTACATGTCAACTCACTGTTACGTTTGATAACTCAATGTTACGTTTGACCCCAATTAAAGGTCGTATGAAAAATTAAAGGTCACATAGTGACCATAGTGAGTGAGAGAGAAAAGATAAGTAGAAAAAAAAGACACAAGATGTTTCCAACTCGATTATGGTCTGCAAAATGAATTGAAAAGGGAACATGACCTTTGGACCATTATTTGACCTTTCACATGCTGAACCCAAAATTGAATGAGTCACTCTTTCTATCAGAGTCAATACTTGTGCCAAGTGTGGTTGACATCCCATCATTACCTCCGACGCCCAAGGTGTCTAACGTGGAGCCTGACTGGTTCCTCTATCACACGAGGGGTGCTGTTGCATCCTTCTTTCTCTCATTTGTTCCTTAGCTTCCACTTGCCAGATTATGTCGTTCCTTTCTGCTTTCCTACAAACCCCACCATTCTTTGTTCATGCAGGTCCAGACATTCACAGCGAGGGGAAGGGGTAGTTGTGTAAGGTGGACCATCTTAGGTGGACTAAGGTCTCCAACACTCTGGAAAATCCTCTCTATCTCCTTGCTGATGACTTCACTCTCTGCCGCTCCATATCTCAACCCTCAGATCGGCAGGCAGCAGCCTCTTCACTCTCTGCAGACCTGGACAAAATCACAGACTGGGCAAACAAGTGGAACATGTCTTTCAATCCTGACAAATCTCACACTCTTACGATGTCTCTCCGAAAAGACCGACTGGACAACCCTCCTATCTACTTTCTGAACAATCCTCTCCAAGAAGTTCTGTCACTCAAGCTTTGGGGTCTCACTATCTGCCATGATCTTTCCTAGGAAAAATACATTTCCAAGCTGGCCTCCAAAGCCAGACACCGACTGGGCATCCTCCATCATGCAAAGTCCTTCATTGGCACACCTGAGCTCCTCAACCACATACAAAGCTTTCATCGGCAGCTTGATGGAATACTGCTCTCCGCTCTGGGCTGGTGCTTCTTCCTCACACCTAGCTCGGCTTCACGCTGTTGAAACCAAAGCTTTCAGAATCATTGGTATCTCCCATGATGAAGCTGATTCTAAGAGCCCTTCACTCTCTCACCGCAGGCAGGTTGGTGGTCTTTCTGTCTTCTACCGACTCTTCTCCGGCCTAGCTCCCACTGCTCTCTGTGCTCTGTCCCCCAAATTTTCCTGCCGGACGCACAAGATCAGCCAGCAACCCTCTTCTGGTGAAGCCGCCAAAATCAAGACTCTCTGCTCACCTTCACTCTCTCATTCCTCTTTTCTCCCGCCTTTGGAACAAACTCCCACACTCTCTTCAATCCCACTCCCCCCCCCCCCCCCCCAGGTCTTTTAAACAGGTGTTCACCACCATCTCTTAACTTCCCCCATCCAAAACCTTGATCTTTTCTACCCCCGTTAAAACACCCCAAATCCACCTCTTTCATTCTCCAACTTCTTTCCTGAAATTCCTAGTTGTGTCAATTTGTTTTATACCATGTACCTCTTCCCCCCCCCCCCCCCCCTCCCTCCACAGGCCTCTCCCTTCCACAGATCTACCGACATCCCTGTTCTCTACTGTTGTTGTGCTTGTATGTTTTCCTCTCTGTCCCCCTCTTGTCTCCCGCTCCCTTTATTTATTGTATGTTTTATGGGTCTGTGCCTGGTCTCGTTTGTATGGGTCTGTGCTCGGTCGGTAGAAGTCGGTAGAAGACAGAAAGACCACCAACCTGCCTGCGGTGAGAGAGTGAAGGGCTCTTAGAATCAGCTTCATCATGGGAGATACCAATGATTCTGAAAGCTTGTATGGGTCTCGTTTTGTATGGGTCTCGTTTGTTTATGGGTCTGTGCCTGGTCTCGTTTGTTCTGTCGCTCAAGCTTTTGGGTCTCACTATCTGCCATGATCTTTCTTGGGAAAACCACATTTCCAAGCTGGCCTGCAAAGCCAGTCGCCGACTGGGCATCCTCCGTCGTGCGAAGTCCTTCCTAGGCACACCTGAGCTCCTCACCACATACAAGGCTTTCATCCGCAGCTCAATGGAATACTGTTCTCCCCTATGGACTGGTGCTCCTGCCTCACACCTAGCTCGGCTTCATGCTGTTGAAACCAAAGCTTTCAGAATCATTGGAATCTCCCGCGATGAAGCTATCTCTGAGGGCCTTTCACTCACTCACCGCAGGCAGGTAGGTGGTCTTTCTGTCTTCTACCGACTCCTCTCCGGCCTTGCTCCCCCAGCTCTCTCTGTGCTCTGTCCCCCAAATATTCCTACAGGTCGCACAAGATCTGCCAGCAAGCCTCTGATGGTTAAACTGCCGAAATCTCGGCTCTCTGCTCACCTTCACTCCTTCATTCCTCTTTTCTCCCGCCTCTGGAACAAACTCCCACACTCCCTTCAATCCCACTCCTCCCTCCAGGTCTTTAAAACAGCTGTTCACCACCATCTCTTATCTTCTCGAATCCAAAACCTTGATCTTTTCTACCCCCACTAATTCACCCCAGATCCACCTTGTTTGTAATTCCAACTTCTTTCCTGGTAGTCCTGGCAGTGTCCATATGTTTTATGCCTCTCCCGCCCCCTTTTCCATGCCTCCCCCCCAAAGCCCTCTCCCTCCCACAGATCTCTCGATGTCTCCATGACTCTCGGTTCCTGCTCTCAAATGTTGTGTTTGTGTCCTTCCCCCTCTCTCCCCATCTTGTCTACCGCTCCCGATGTTATTTGTTTTATGTGTCGGTTTGTCGGTTATGTGTCGGTTTGTCGGTTTGTCTTTCTGTGTGATAAATGTTCGCTCTTTCACGAGCCTCGATCTTGTATACAAAGGAAAAAAAAAAAAAAAGAAAAAAAAGAGGGCGATTTATGTGCTCTCGTGCTGAGACTCCATTGGTTCCATGCCTTCAGTCTATGTAACGATTAATTGAAGAATTACACGATTCTTCAAAACTATTTTTATTATTATTTACACCATCGTTATTGTTAAATTGTTAAAAGCATTAAGTTGTCATCTCGTTTGATCGTCGTGGAGAGAAGATCCTGCTGGCGTTGCCACAACAGTTGGTTTTGGCCACGAACTGGGGTCGTGTAATTGTTCACACCTGTGGTTCAAATTTAGCCTCGTACCATTGGGTATTCCGAGGCAAGTACGCCAAACACGTCCATGGTCCACCAATACCTATACAAGTATATATGTTACCATAGAAAAGTACATTTTTGGAAAAATATCTAATTGGAAAATGTAATAACCGATGGTCATTACCTCCGCCATCAATGGTGAACGGAGATCGTTTCCACCCCTGTCTGTTTGTCTGGCAGTGAGTAGGATATCTCAAAAAAAATGTAACGATGGATTCAAACGAAATTTGGTGGACAGTTTGGGTGTTTGACAAGGACCAATTTTTCGATTTTGGTGAAGATGTGGATCCTTATTGAGCCGATCAGTGGCATACAAAACATAGACTGTTCAGCCTGGCTGAGGTATGTGTTAACTACCAAGTGCCGTTCTAGTTCCAAATGTTTTGTTCTTCAAAGCACGAGTATAGAGAGGGAGAAATAGAAGGAGAATGAGAACGAAACTCTTTGGGCAAATCCTGCATGAAGATTCACACCATTTACGCTTTTAAGGGATTCTTCTTCATTACATTACATTACATTGCAATGCAGCCTCAGTTCTGGCTGCAGCCATGATCATCATTTGTTTTATCCACAATATTTTTGAACTCACAAACACACATGCAATTGTCATCTCAATCGAATTAGCATCCATAATAGAGAAGAAAGAAAGAAAGAAAGGGGGACCTCTCAGAGTAGGTGCTCTAACCATTATACCACTGTGTCTGGTAAATCTTGTGAATTCATTTTCCAGCATTCAGTCTCCTTTGAGCAGCTCTGGTCAACTTGAATTCCATATTTCAGTTTAAAAAAAAATTCTGCATGAACCGTTGACTAAAGGTAAAGCAACAGGAAGAAAACAAAATGAACAATCTAATTGGGAAAGGAAAGAATGCAGACAAAAGGTGTAGCAGCAAATTTACCTCTTACGTCTCTGTCTCTCCCTAACACGTGATAAGTAAATATCAACCACAGCCAGCTTCAGCTCTGAAAAAGAGAGAATCACAATAAAACTAGAATTCAAAATTTGAACAGTACCGACAACCAAAAGCACAAATGTTTAATTTCAAACCGAGTAATCAACCTTTATATATCAAGCAGAGAGAACAGCAGCTTGGCACAAGTTCGGAAGTATTAAAAATGAATTTCTGAGTGGTACAAAATCAGAAAATTAGCAAAATAAATCCCTCATTTATGAGTAATTTGCTCATGTTGTGTTTAAAAACAGTTCATGTGAAAGGAACAAAATAAACGGTATAGTAGTAGCTATCGTTTAAAAACCAGGTCAACTCTAACATTTGAGGAATCTGGATTGTGTCATGGGTCATTCCATGCAGACCTACAACGGCATTCGGTAGAGCACATACCTCCGCCAGGCTCAACAGTTTACGTTTTGTATCCCTACGATAGGCCGGATCTGGATCCGGCCATGAACCAAAATCGAATTGGTGTGTTCTTGTCACCTAACCAACTCATCCACCTAGCTTTGTCATAATCCGTCCACAACTTTTTGAGATATCGTGCTATGTATAGTTTTTGGCCCTTTCACTCAATGGTGGACAATCACTTGGAAATTCTAATATCTGGATCCGGATCTTCACTCAAATTGAATCTATTAGTCCTTGTCATAGACCCAACCTGTCCACCGAATTTCATCCGAATCCGTCCATAACTTTTTGCGATATCCTGCTCATACAGAAAAACAGACAGATTGGGGTGAAAACAGAACCTCCGTCCATCTTTGGTGGAGGAGGTAAAAAAACAAGCAAGCTTGAGATATAATTACGTGAATAATGCCGAACCAAAGTTTCCTGTGCATTCAACGACACCGAATGAGTGTTCACTCATTTCCCCGACTGGTGGTACAAACTCGACAGGGCCGAAAGTAAAGCGAAGTTCGACAAGAGATAGAAATACTGTTGCGATCCCCTGAAATAGCATAAAAACATTGAAATGTGGCAGAGATTTGAGATGGCAAATGGCAAACATTGAAAGGTGGCAGATACGAAGGGGAGAAAGAAGAGAAGTCTCCAGAAGTAGACATTATTACCCAACCAAAAGAATAGTTCAGCTCAGCCCAAAAGAAGAACGATAAAATCATGATGTTGACAGCCCTGCCAAAAGGTTAGATCAGTTGAAAGACTAAGGTGTGCAATAACCCTCATGAGACACAACTTCAACACACATTATTATGTATGCACTTGTACATAACACACACACACACACACACACACACACACACACACACACACACACACACACACACACGACAGGATGGTACAAATGTAGTTTACTTTGAGGTGTCTAGTCTGGGTTTGATTTTCAGCCAAAATATTAAGTGTGATTGGTGTTAGCAGGCAGGTTATTGGATCATGATACAGAGTGTGCCATCCCTGATACAGACATCAAGTCGGAACCGGTCTGCTAGCATTAGAAGGTGGTCGTTAAAGATTGCACGATCTCTTTCATGAGGGTAGCTAATTGGCCAAATTCCAAATGCCTAATCCAGTTGGCCAAATGCCATGACTCTCTTGCCAATCCACACCTTGCAAGCATGGTGAGTATGCCACACAAGAACCCCAAAAATGAACAAAAAAGGGGGTGTAGGGGAGTCTTGGTCCTGCAGTAGACTGAAATAGGCTGGTGTGATGCATCACACACACACACACACACACACACACACACACACACACACACACACACACACACACACACACACACACACACCCTTTACTTCAATGATGGGTGTGCTATGTGCTAGAGTCTGGAAACGAGGTGGGGAGTGATTTGCAAATCGTGCCATTAAGCAGCACAATTGGTTGATCGAGGCAGCCTGATGGCGTAGGCCAAACTCTCTGGCTATGGCATCCAAGGGCAACGCCGCTCTTGTGGTACTGACCTCCGTTATTCTCGTAGCCAATGTGTGGCTCTCAACGGAATCCTTCCATCTCCCCCACACCTCTCACTATTCCTGATAATGATCTCTGTGACTCCATGGAAAATCCTCTTTATCTATTTGCTGATGACTCACCCTCTGCCGTAACATCCCTCATCCTTTTGCAGGCCGGCTTCAGCCTCTTCCCTCTCTTCAGACCTTGACAAAATCACAAGCTGGTCAAACACTCGGAATATGTGTTTCAGTCCGGACAAATCTCACACTCTCACAATCTCTATCCGAAAATCGTTTGGCAAGCCCTCCAATCTACTTTCTTAACAATCCTCTTGAGGAAGTTCAGTCTCTCATACTCCTGGGTCTCACTATCAGCTATAATTTTTCTTGTGTAAACCACATTTCAAAGTTGGTCTTCGAAACAAGCCGCCGACTGGGCATCGCAAAGTCCTTCCTTAACACACCTGAACTATCGACCTACAAGGCCTTCATCCACAGCTTGATGGAGTACCGCTGCCCCGCCTCACACCCTGCTTAGCTTGACACCATGGAAACCAAGGCTTTTAAGATAATTGGAATCTCCCATGATGAAGCTGAGTCTATGGGCTTATCACTTTGCCATAACACATCCAAATCCAAATTTAATCACTTTGCCATCACACATAATGTTATGAAATCAAATCAAGACCTCGTTTCCCAAATATGAGGCTTTATTGAAATCTATCTCCACATACCCTATACGCACAGAACAAGGAATAATATCAGAATTACTGCAAAAATTATACTAGCATTTCATTGTCCATAACAAATCAAATAATTAATTCTCTGTCATACCTTTCTCGAGCGTCCGCTCACAAAAGACAGATACGAAACCAAAAACTCCTCCTTTCCCCTACAACCCGTTATATTCCCTTCTCAAGGCTATTCCATTTGAATCCTCTTCTTCCTATTTCATCACATTCACCCTCCGTTAAAATACAACCTAGCGAACAAACAAGTAAGCAACACACCAGTAACAAAGCAAAGCTCTACCAACCAAAACGAGTTGGCAGTTGGCACAATCTTCCAGCACGAGTTCGACAAATCCCTTCAGTTCCAGGGTCCCCGGATTCACAAAGAGAATCTTCCTAATCAGTCTGCCCCTTTTGAGATCTTCCTGACTCCAACGGGATCTCCGTTACCTTGACATTATCAAGCATTACTTTATCCCGGTCCATCCTTGCTGCGACTCCGCTTTGACGGGTGAACCCGAGATTCCGTTTCCCATGTCATCAGCAACGTGCTCGTTTCCCTCGCCGCAAGGCACGAGATGGCGAACAGATACAGTAGTCTCACGTCCGTCCTGCCGTGAGATTTATGAGTACATGAGCGTACTCTGGATTTCCCTCTAGAATTTCTATGCGATCCACCAATGGCTCGTATTTACTTTGTCTGACCACTCTTCTCAGAAGAGCCGGACCGGGCCCGGCCAACCAAGAGGGCAATGCTCGCCCGCTAGCACTACGTCGCTGAAAGTGAAACATTCTTTCGTGTGGAGTTTCAATCATCGCGGTACACAATAACGACCGGATTGCATGCAGTGCGTCGGGCAGTAAACATTCCCACTGCTAAGAAGATAAATCACGCGACTTCAAACACATAGACACGGCTCTCCAGATAATCTCCACGCATGGCTGGCGGACTTCCTCTCTAGTCGTAGTCTACGTGTGGCCCTGAATGGGTTTCTCTCATCTCCTCTTCCTGTTCAGGCTGGAGTTCCCCAAGGCAGTGTTCTGGGCCCTGTGCTTTTTCTGGTCTTCATCAATGATCTCTCTGACTCTCTTGAAAATCCTCTCTATCTCTTTGCTGATGACTCTACTCTCTGTCGCTCCATTCTTCATCCCTCAGATCGGCAGTCTGCAGCCTCCTCACTCTCTGCAGACCTGGACAAAATCACAGACTGGGCAAACAAGTGGAACATGTCTTTCAATCCTGACAAATCTCACACTCTTACGATGTCTCTCCGAAAAGACCGACTGGACAACCCTCCCATCCACTTTCTGAATAATCCTCTCCAAGAAGTTCTGTCACTCAAGCTTTTGGGTCTCACTATCTGCCATGATCTTTCCTGGGAAAACCACATTTCAAATCTGGCCTCCAAAGCCAGTCGCCGACTGGGCATCCTCCGTCGTGCGAAGTCCTTCCTTGGCACACCTGAGCTCCTCACCACATACAAGGCTTTCATCCGCAGCTCAATGGAATACTGCTCTCCCCTCTGGGCTGGTGCTCCTGCCTCACACCTAGCTCGTCTTCACGCTGTTGAAACCAAAGCATTCAGAATCATTGGAATCTCCCGCGATGAAGCTAACTCCAAGGGCCTCTCACTGACTCACAGCAGGCAGGTTGGTGGTCTTTCCGTCTTCTACCGATTCCTCTCTGGCCTTGCCCCCCCAGCTCTCTCTGGGCTCTGTCCAGCAAATATTCCCACAGGTCGCACAAGATCTGCCTGCAACCCTCTTATGGTTAAACTGCCAAAATCAAGACTCTCTGCTCACCTTCACTCCTTCATTCCTCTTTTCTCCCACCTCTGGAACAAACTCCCTCACTCTCTTCAATCCCACTCCACCCTCCAGGTCTTTAAAACAGCTGTTCACCACCATCTCTTATCTTCCCCCATCCAAAACCTTGATCTTTTCTATCCCCGCTAATTTCACCCCAATTCCACTTTTTTGAAATACCAACTTCTGTCCTGGAAGTCCTTGGTGTCCTTGTGTTTTATACTTCTCCCACCCGCCCCCCCCCCCCCTTCCCATGCCTCCTCCCCCCAAGCCCTCTCCCTCCCACACATCTCCCTGCTCTTAAATGCTGTGTGCTCTCAAGTGTTTGTGTGCATCCCCTTCTCTTGTCTTCCGCTCCTTCTTTTTATATATTTTGTTTGTCTGGTTGATTTGTTTGTGAAGTAAATGTCAGCTCTTTCACAAGCCTCGATTCAGTATACAAAAAAAAAAAAAAGCCCGTTATAATGTTCCACCAAGCCATTGCCTTGAGGATTGTACGCTGTGGTACAGCTCGTGGCGACACCTCAATCCTGGAGAAACTATTTAATCACTCGAGACAGAAAAGCCGTACCTCTGTCGGAGTGAATGAAAGCAGGCTATCCGAACATTAAGAACAATTGCTGCAAACATTCAATCACCATTGCAGAAGACATGTCAGCGCACAGAAAAGCAAACGGAAATCTAGAGTACTCGTCGACAACAGTAAGAATGTATCGACGCCCCCCTGCTGCTGGCAACGGACCTTAGAAATCGACGTTTAACCGCTCCCACGGCCGTCCGGCATGAATCAGCATCCCCATAGACGGTTTATAAAAACTCGGTTTTACTTCGGCGCACACGGAGCATGTCTTGCAAAGATGCCGGATGTCATCTATAGAAAAAGGCAAATTCCTGCTTTGCACGAAATGAGCCAATCGAGTCACCCCGGGGTGACAGAGCGAATCGTGAATATCCCGTAAAATGTCGGTGGTCATTCCCGAGCAGACAAGTTGAGACAGAGCGTCGGCAGCCAGATTATCTCGTTCCGGCCTGTAACTAATGTCGAAACTGAAGTCAGCTAATTCTACATGCCAGCAAGCGATTTTCTCATTTTTAATCTTCTGCGTATGGCGTCCATCATACATGAACGCAACGGACTGCTGGTCCATGATTAACTGGAAATGTTTCCCTAGAAGGAAATAGCGCCACCATCTGACGGCTTCCACGATCGCGTAAGCTTCCTTCTCGATAGTGAAATGTCGTTTTTCACTATCAGACAGTGTGCGAGAGAAAAAGGCGACCGGTCTTCCAGCTTCATTGAGGGTAGCTGCGATAGCACAGTCCGCGGTCTGTCTGTCTCGATCATAAAAGGAATAGTCTCGTCGATCGAGGTCACAACAGCATTGGGTATGTCTGTTTTCAATAGCTGAAAAGCGGCCTTCGTGGCCACGTTCAGTGGAAATAGTTTGCATTCGACCAAAGGCCTTATTTTCTCTGAGAACCTGGGTATCCACTTGGAATAATGCGCGAACAGTCCCAGTACTCTGCGCAAGGCCGCACGTTCGGTGGGAGGGGACATTTCGAGCAAAGGCTGTAGCCAAGCGGCGTCAGGTCATATCTCCCCTCCGGTCACGTGTACCTCAAAATATCCACTGTTTGGACGGAATAATTACACTTCTCTTCGGTGAAGGTCAGTCTGTATTTATTCGTGACATCCAAGAACTACCGTAAATCTGAGTCGCGTTCTACCTGATCACGGCCACATACGGTGACATTATCGACATAAACAAAAACATATTTCAGTTGTTCCCTGGTTAAAATGTCATCCATCTCCCGTTGGAAACACACAACCCCGTTTGTGACTCAGAAAGGAATTCTATGAAACTGATACAGCCTTTGACCAGATTCGAAAGTGGTGTAAGGTCGATCATTCTCCCTGATAGGTATCTGGTGGTATGCATTTCAGAGGTCCAAGGTGCTGAATACCTGGTAGGTAGATACCTCTCTGACCATGTCATCCATCTTGGGTAGTGGGTAGGCGTCAAGTTGGGTAAAGCGATTGATCGTCTGAGAATAGTCAATGACCATATGCTTCTGGTGATTAGAGTTTTTGATAACGAGCACTTGAGCCCTCCAGGGCGAGCTACGAGGCTCGATTATACCCTCGTTTAGAAGCCGCTTGGTCTTGTCGGCGATACATTGTGCATCTGGGCGCAAATATCGCCGAGACTTCACAGTTATAGGGCGAAAATTAGGGGTTAGGCATGGGAACAGCTGGGGTGGTTCAATCGACATCTCCATCAATCTACATACCGAGAAGACTTTAGAGGGTTGTACACGATTGAAGCGCATCTCTCAACGCCCATGCCTATTCAAACAATCATGTCCCAGGAGAACGTCAGAGCACAGATTCAGCAATACCATCATTTTAACATCAGAGTACAGTATCTCGTTAGTTACCAAGTTCACCACACAGAATCCTTTCGAGCTTTGCCATAGGGCTGCTGATGCCATGCACACGCGCTGAGTGACGGCACAGTGGACAAGCCGTGTTGCAAACAAGATCCTGGCTGACATAACTTTCACTGCTCCCAGTGTCGATCAAAGTATCTGCAGCTTCGCTGTTAATCACCACAGGAATCATAGCCCTCGCCAGGCCGCGAGGCGCAACCCCCAGAGCCATCCTCGAGGAGCACACCCCCGTGAGTGTCGTTTGTCTGGTCTTAGCTGATCGACAAACTTTGGCAAAATGTCCTTTCTTCCCACAACTATTACACAGTGCATCTCTAGCAGGGCTTAAGCTCCGAGGATGTCTGCGATTTCCGCAAAATAAACATTTGCCTGTCATCGCAGCATGGGGCGTGGCCGCCATAGTAATCAAACCGCTCTCCTCGGCATCTAGATTCTCATCGAGAATATCCAGGCAAGCAACGTGCGGCGGGCAACTTGACCCTGCAGCTGACACCGCATCTGAGCATTTCTCGGCCACAGCAGCGTTCGCTGTCTGATAAGGCCGTGCATATGTCTCCGATCGAGTCTGGGCCAGCTGAAAAACTCAGGCCCGTGCATACGCATCCTGAAAGGTCATAGTCTCGGTCTCTAGCAGCCGCTGACGGATGGCTGGAGAAAGGAGACCAGTAATGAAAGCATCTCCCATTAGATCATAGAGGGCCGTCTGATCCAGCACTCCACAGTCCTTGCCGAGTTGTCGTAACTCCTGCGTATACTGCTCCAAAGTCTCAGTAGCCTCTTGCCTGCGTGTAGCGAGCAAATGTCAAGCGTAAATAGTGCTTCGTGGTTTTACATAGAGAGCTCGCAGGGCTGCTAAAGAATTGGCGTCGGTTTCACAGTGGGAGAAATAGTCATAGACATCGCTGGACACGTTGCAGGTGAGAACCTCCATCTTCTGTTGGTCCACGGCTTCAGGCAAGGCTCGCATATAGAGCTCTAGGGACTCGAGCCAGTGGGTCCAGTGTCGTCCAGCATTGCTGGCATTGGGATCGCCGTCGAACCTCTCCAGTTTGGGAAACTTGTCCATGGCACTCGAGTGGTGAGATGGATTTCAATGAATTGCTATGAAATCAAGTCGAGACCTCGTTTCCCAGATATGAGGCTTTATTGAAATCTATCTCCACATACACTATACACACAGAACAAGGAATAATATCAGAACTACAGCAAAGATTCTACAAGCATTCCATAAGCAAGCAAATACAGTATATATATCCATACATTATATATATATAGACATATATATATATATATATATACATATATATATATATATATATATATATATATATATATATATATATATATATATATATATATATATATATATATATATATATATATATATATATATATATATATATATATATATATATATATATATATATATATATATATACCTATATATATATATATATATATACCTATATATATATATATATATATATACCTATATATATATATATATATATATACCTATATATATATATATATATACATATATATATACTGAAACGCAAAAGAAACTTACCACCTTTGAAACCTTTAAATATCAACAATAACACTACGTGTAGTAAATGTGTGAACTTATTTGTGGACAATAGTGTCCTCACTGTCAGACAAAACGGTCACGGATGGTCACTTGAACCTTCAATGGTCACTTCATAGCATAGCTGTTGAACAGCCGTTTTGACTGTCAGTGATTAGCCAAGGGGTACGGGATGATTTTAATGAGCTGCACGTGATGTCTTGATATTGGCTTTAAAAAGGCCAGTGCAAAATGGGCATTTCAATCAACATGCCACGATTGTCAAGGGATCAACGGCAGCGTGCCCTGGGCATGCTGCAAGGCGGACTGAGCTACCGTGAGGTGGCACGTCGCCTTGGCTGTTCACACCAGACGATATCGGCCCTGGTGGACAGAGACACCCTCCACAACTCTGCAGATGACAGACCTCGATCAGGGAGGCCAAGAGTCACCACTGCAAGGCAGGACAGGCAGATGGTCCAAAGTCACCTGCGGGATCGATTCCATCCAGCATCCCACACTGCGGCAGAAACTCCGGGGCGTGCAAACCCACGGATGTCCAATGATACTGCACGAAGACGACTGCATGACTATGGTCTGACTGCCAGAAGACCATACAGAGGCCCCGTGATGACGGCTGCCCATCGCCGCAACCGACAGAGATGGTGCCAGCAGCATCAGCGGTGGACCTTGGCGCAGTGGAACGAGGTCGCTTTCAGCGAAGAGTCAAGGTTCTGTGTGGACAGTCCTGATGGGTGTGAGCGTGTCTGGAGAAGAACTGGCGAGCGATATGCCGATTGTTGCGTGCGTCAAGCCAACAGGTGGGGTGGCCCAAGTGTGATGGTGTGGGCCGCCATATCAGGCCGGTACAGGACGCCACTGGTGGTTGTGGATGGGAATCTTAACGCCCAGCGGTATGTGGATAACATCCTGCGACCTCATCTGCTGCCATTCCTGCTAGACCACCCAGAACTGAGAACCTTTCAGCATGACAACGCTCGTCCCCATGCTGCTCGCTTTACCACTGCATTTCTCCAAGGCGAGAACATCAACACCATGCAGTGGCCTGCGCTCTCCCCTGACCTGAATCCCATAGAGCACCTGTGGGATGACCTTGGGAGACGCGTAGTTGGCAGGGCCAGGACACGGGCAGAGCTGCTTCAGACATTGAGGACTGAGTGGGACAGAATCCAGCAGCAATCCATCCAAAGACTGGTAGGCAGTATACGCCGACGATGCACTGCCTGTATCCAAAACAATGGTGGCCACACACGCTATTGAAAGGGGACTGACATTGCACCCTGTGCTGTTCTGTACTGTAGAACAAACTGATGAGATGGTGTATCTTGGTCAAAAACTTGACATGTCATCAATAAAATGCCAATGTTTCAATTAGCAATTGTTGATTTGTTTTATTTTGAACTGTTACAATTTTACTACATTTCAAACAAGTGGTAAGTTTCGGACCATCTGCCTGTCCTGCCTTGCAGTGGTGACTCTTGGCCTCCCTGATCGAGGTCTGTCATCTGCAGAGTTGTGGAGGGTGTCTCTGTCCACCAGGGCCGATATCGTCTGGTGTGAACAGCCAAGGCGACGTGCCACCTCACGGTAGCTCAGTCCACCTTGCAGCATGCCCAGGGCACGCTGCCGTTGATCCCTTGACAATCGTGGCATGTTGATTGAAATGCCCATTTTGCACTGGCCTTTTTAAAGCCAATATCAAGACATCACGTGCAGCTCATTAAAATCATCCCGTACCCCCTGGCTAATCACTGACAGTCAAAACGGCTGTTCAACTGCTGTGCTATGAAGTGACCATTGAAGGTTCAAGTGACCATCCGTGACCATTTTGTCTGACAGTGAGGACACTATTGTCCACAAATAAGTTCACACATTTACTACACGTAGTGTTATTGTTGATATTTAAAGGTTTCAAAGGTGGTAAGTTTCTTTTGCATTTCAGTATATATACAGTCGTACCCCGTTTTACGCCATTTCGACCTATGTCAAATCCGACTTTACACCACTCTTCTAGAGTAAGTTTCAGTTCAGCGAACGTCATTATGTGCGACTTTACGTCACTCCTACAGACGTGAAAAAAATTAATTTTTCCTTAAAAATATATTTAAAATAAATAAAATAGTACATAAATTAACAATAAAAGAAGCTAAAAAACAATTTAAAATACAATAAAAAGCACATTAAAAATATTTTAAAATGTACGTACAGTATACTGTACATAGCGCAGCTGCTGGGTTTTTTTGTTTTGTTTTTTTTGGATACTGAATCGAGGCTCGTGAAAGAGCTGACATTTACTTCACAACAAATCAACCAGACAAACAAAATATAGAAGAAGAGGGAGCAGAAGACAAGATAAGGGAAAGCACACAAACACTTGAGAGCACATAACATTTAAGAGCAGGGAGATGTCTGGGCCGGAGAGGGCTTGGGGGGAGGAGGCGTAGGAAGGGGGTGGGGGGGGGGGGTGGGAGAAGTATAAAACACAAGGACACCAAGGACTTCCAGGACAGAAGTTGGTATTTCAAAAAAGTGGAATTGGGGTGAAATTAGCGGGGATAGAAAAGATCAAGGTTTTGGATGGGGGAAGATAAGAGATGGTGGTGAACATCTGTTTTAAAGACCTGGAGGGTGGAGTGGGATTGAAGAGAGTGAGGGAGTTTGTTCCAGAGGCGGGAGAAAAGAGGAATGAAGGAGTGAAGGTGAGCAGAGAGTCTTGATTTTGGCAGTTTAACCATAAGAGGGTTGCAGGCAGATCTTGTGCGACCTGTAGGAATATTTGCGGGACAGAGCCCAGAGAGAGCTGGGGGGGGCAAGGTCAGAGAGGAGTCGGTAGAAGACGGAAAGACCACCAACCTGCCTGTGGTGAGTGAGTGAGAGGCCCTTGGAGTTAGCTTCATCGCGGGAGATTCCAATGATTCTGAATGCTTTGGTTTCAACAGCGTGAAGACGAGCTAGGTGTGAGGCAGGAGCACCAGCCCAGAGGGGGGAGCAGTATTCCATTGAGCTGCGGATGAAAGCCTTGTATGTGGTGAGGAGCTCAGGTGTGCCAAGGAAGGACTTCGCACGACGGAGGATGCCCAGTCGGCGACTGGCTTTGGAGGCCAGATTTGAAATGTGGTTTTCCCAGGAAAGATCATGGCAGATAGTGAGACCCAAAAGCTTGAGTGACAGAACTTCTTGGAGAGGATTATTCAGAAAGTGGATGGGAGGGTTGTCCAGTCGGTCTTTTCGGAGAGACATCGTAAGAGTGTGAGATTTGTCAGGATTGAAAGACATGTTCCACTTGTTTGCCCAGTCTGTGATTTTGTCCAGGTCTGCAGAGAGTGAGGAGGCTGCAGACTGCTGATCTGAGGGATGAAGAATGGAGCGACAGAGAGTAGAGTCATCAGCAAAGAGATGGAGAGGATTTTCAAGAGAGTCAGAGAGATCATTGATGAAGACCAGAAAAAGCACAGGGCCCAGAACACTGCCTTGGGGAACTCCAGCCTGAACAGGAAGAGGAGATGAGAGAAACCCATTCAGGGCCACACGTTGACTACGACTAGAGAGGAAGTCCGCCAGCCATGCGTGGAAATTTCCATGGATACCAACAGAGCTGTGCTGTTCTAGATGTGTTTGATGTGCTGTTTTTGTCTTTCCCTCGCGGTCCCCATGTACTGTCTTTCCCTCGCGGTCCCCATGTACTGTCTTTCCCTCGCGGTCCCCATGTACTGTCTTTGTCTTTCCCTCGCGGTCCCCATGTGCTGTTTTTGTCTTTCCCTCGCGGTCCCCATGTACTGTCTTTGTCTTTCCCTCGCGGTCCCCATGTGCTGTTTTTGTCTTTCCCTCGCGGTCCCCATGTACTGTCTTTCCCTCGCGGTCCCCATGTACTGTCTTTCCCTCGCGGTCCCCATGTACTGTCTTTGTCTTTCCCTCGCGGTCCCCATGTGCTGTTTTTGTCTTTCCCTCGCGGTCCCCATGTACTGTCTTTCCCTCGCGGTCCCCATGTACTGTCTTTCCCTCGCGGTCCCCATGTACTGTCTTTGTCTTTCCCTCGCGGTTGTCAGCTCTTTCACGAGCCTCGATTCAGTATAGAAAAAAAAAAAGAGGAGAGTTTGGTGAGCAGAGCGGGGTGCCAGACCGTATCGAAGGCACGTGATATGTCAAGGGAGACAGCTTTAATTTCATGTTTGGCATTGAGGACCTCCATCCATTGTTGAGAAAGCAGAAGCAGCATGTCCAGAGTAGAGTGACCAGGTCTGAAACCAAATTGATGATCAGAGATCAAGCCATTGGAGAAGAGGAAAGATTTCATATCTGAAGCAATGATGGATTCCATGACTTTGCTGATAATTGGGAGAAGGCTGATTGGTCTGTAGTTGCTGGGATCTGTTTTTGCACCTTGTTGTGCAAAGCAGTGATGTTGGCAGATTTCCAAGCAGATGGCAGATGACCTTGAGCAAAAGAGAGGGTGAAGAGAACAGAGAGAGGGAGTGAAAGAGCAGAAGAACAAGATTTTAGGACCCGTGGGCTGATGCCATCAGGTCCAGTTGCAGAATCAGAGTCGAGGGTTGACAGAAACTTTTCCACCTTGTCAGGAGGAAAGGACACAGAGTCCAGGAGCAGCTGGGTACGACTGGGTACGGTGGGTACAGAGAGGGATGGGTTTGGGACACAAGATTTAGCGGCAAACACAGAGTTGAGGCATTCAGCTTTTTCACGTGCGGAGTCAGCCGTGTGGCCGTTTGAGGTGAGGGAGGGGAGCTGCTGGTTCTCATTCAAAACAGAGGCGACGTTCAGTATTCCTTTACTGTGTCTGTGTTAGCCATGGGTCCTAAGAAGGATAGTGCTCGTGTTTCCAAGCGTAATGTGGTTACGATGGAAGATAAGTTAAATCTGATTAAAAGGTATGAAAAAGGTGAAAAAGTGTCGGTGATAGCGCATGCCTTAGGGCTGCTACGGTCGACGGTATTGACCATCATTCATGATAGGGAACATATTCTCGCATACGTCACTGAAAAAGCGCCGTCGGCTAAGACTGCTGTCATGAATGTGAAGATGGTTCAGATTTTCGACGAGATGGAGAGACTCCTTTCGTTGTGGATCGAACGCCAGACCCATGAACGCATACCAACGAGCCAGCTGCTGATACAGGAGAAGGCAAAGTCTTTGTTCCAGGATCTTCTGAAGAAGTACCTGGAGGATAAGGACACAACCTTCGTTGCAAGCTCTGGATGGTTTGCACGCTTTAAACGGCGCTTCAGCTTGCACAACGTCAAGATTCAGGGCGAAGCCGCAGCTGCCGACACCGTAGCCGCCGAGGAATTTCCTGCCACATTGAAGAAGATCATTGAGGACGAGGGATTATTGCCCGAGCAGATCTTCAACATGGACGAAACGGGCCTTTTTTGGAAGAGGATGCCCGACAGATCCTTTATCTCGAAGGAGGAGAAGACCATGCCAGGCTACAAAGTCATGAAAGAGCGGCTAAAGCTAATGCTTGGGGGTAATTGCACCGGCGACTTCAAGCTGAAGCCGCTCTTGGTGTAATCATGCGGCCAACCCCCGTGCACTTAAGAACATCCCGAAGGCGTCTCTTCCCGTCATTTGGATGAATTCGTTGGGCAGTTTAACCATTTTTTGGGGAACGACTTTACAAAAGTACCTTTTTTATTTTAGTGGTTCATTGGACCATATGCAATAGAATTAGGACCGGAGGCAAGACATATACAGTGTTTGACTTTTGCGCAAATACGACTCGCACAGCATAATATCGAGCAATACATTTATGCAAATAAATCATCAGCTATTGGAGTTAGACTAAAATCGTAAATACATAAATTGCTGGACAAATTACCTTGAACAACATGTTGTCTGTTCTAAAGCTATATTGTCATTACATCCTTGTAGTTGCGTACATGTTAGATATATGAGAGGTATAACACATTTGTATAAACACTCGGTATTATATTACTAATTATTATTACATGGAAGCGTAAGATTTATGATGCAGGCATGCATAAGTTTTACAAATAACACTGCATGTCATGAAATAAAAGTTAGCCTCCTTGTTGAAAATATATACATAATTGGTTTTTGTCCTTGGTATTTGTCCAATAAAAAGGTGAAGAACACTGTATATTTCTTGCCTCCGGTCCTAAATCTATTGTATATGGTCTAATGGACCACCAAAATAAAAATGGCGCTTTTGTCAAGCCATTCCCCATTTTCGATAAATATGCTGCTAAGCTGCCTGACTATATATATATATATATATTATATATATATATATATATATATATATATATATATATACAGTGGTACCTCGGCTTACGAGTGCCCCAACGTACGAGTTTTTCGGGATACGAGCCGTCGCTCGGGCGGTTTGTTGCTTTGGGATACGAGCCGAGATCCGATGTACGAGCTCAAAAAATTTATTTTTTTGAATTTTCCGGTTGTGGCTTCCGGTTCCGGTCACGTGGTTATCTTGCCGTGAAAGCATCTCTGCTTGGATATAAAACACGCAATCGTCGAAATACATTAGCGAGGAATCTCCTTGCTCCAGCCGGTGACGTCATCGGCGGGGATCCCCGCCTCCAGAGTGGCTGGTCACGTGACCGCCAAAGCGTGTCGCGCGTGCGGGTATAATGAGCTACACCTGTGGATCACGTGACCACGGAAGCACGCCTCGCTTGAGAGGCATGGCTTTCGGTTTGCGTTTTGCTTTATAAGGCGCGATAAATGGGCTTTTGAGTGTTAGCGGTTCATGGCGTTGACGGTTCATGACGGTTCATGGCGTTGACGGTCAAAAACCCATTACATCAATTTTACCAGGCACTGTACAGTAAGTACAGTGGACACCAAATGCACGGTGGAAGGCTAGAAGTAGAAGATCGTCCAAGACAAGTGAGAATAAGCCATACTTTGGAGATGACGTCATTCGCTGGTCCGATAACCAAAGATGTGGTATAAAAAACCAGGTGAGCTAACAATGCAGCAATGAAGGAATTCGGCCAAGGCACCGGCACACAACGACCTACCTACATCGAAAGACTCAATGCCAATGGTGACAGAAGCCAAGACGGCCGGCTTAAACACCGCCGAAAGACCACGGTGTACCAACTTACGATGCAGAACATCTTGCACTTAATATGATGACAACAGGTGCCATCCTCTGACGTACCATTACAGGTACAGGTACAGTACACGTGAGCACAGAGCAAAAGTTCACTGAAACCGAGATTAAGAAAAAAGAAAAAACACCTCGTGGTCCGTGCTCGATATCCGAGTTTCAATCTTTTCAAACACATGATGCTCTCGGTCACGGTATCTCCTGCGAGCTGCTTCTCCTTCAACCACACAAACAACAACTTCTCCATTACTTCATGGATAGAGGTCCAGTTTATTTCTTTACATTCTCTTGTATTATGTACAGTATATACGAGGTCGTGCTTGTTTATACATTATTTGTTATTTATAAAGTACATTTTTGTTATTTAAAAGCACCTAACAAAAAAAATTGGTGTTTTTTTTTTGAGGCTGGAACGGATTAATAGCATTTCAATGCATTTGAATGG